>NW_015165284.1:199033-276292 GCF_001447785.1 Gekko japonicus
ATCTCATAATATGGGGGAACATGTTGAGTGTACAGAATGCATGGTAGAACCTACTGACACTGGCATTTCAAGCTGTGATCATTGGCAACATATATATGTGTACACACGTGCCTGTGCAAAGTTGGCTGAATCTCCACCACACTTTTCACAGGGTGTAATTTGTATGGGAGAGGAGCCCTCTGGCAGAAGCTCTGAAAAGCTTGTGCCACTAAATTGGGGGGGGGGAGAAATGGGGGGTATTTTCACTGATGCCCTAGTGCAGCTGCATAGTAATGCTAATTTCCTGCCCTTCCTTGTAAATTTGTGTGGTTTTCTCTTTGTGATTCTCTAATTTGATCCTACACACTGGTCATGATCTTGGAAATTTTTTAAAGCCTGTCCTGTGCAGATTGCATTCTTTCTCCAAATGGATCGATGCCAAGCAATCCTTAAGTTCAGTGGATCACAGAAGGTCCATGTGGCTCAGATGCCATTTTAACATTTGGCTTCTAGAGACTGCCAAAATGCCCCCCACCACTTTGTTAACTAAAGCATTAAAGGGAAAATGTTTTCAAAGCTTTAGGCTTCCCATCCCAGTCTCTCTCTCTCTCTCTCTCTCTCTCTCTCTCTCCATCTCATGTCAATTTCATTCTGTGGTGATGAGCCCCTCTTTATTATGTTTGCATGCAGCACTGAAATCTTTTTCTTTTGGGGGGGGGGTTAGGTGGATCTGCCCAATGGATCTGCCTAACACAGCCTGCCCACTTAAATATGTTAGTATATTTAACAGTATGATGTAGATCAGATTAATTATTTAAATGAACTAGTTAAAGTCAAGGTGTTGTCTTGTGTCTTCATTTGGAGAGGGGTGGTGCCTGGGGCAAAGAACTTCCCAAGGGAGACTGCAGATTGAGACTGCTGAATCAGAACTCACCAATAAATCTGATAAGTCTGCCCAAATACTTGAACAAAGATTTCCACAACCGTTACAAATCTCGATCTGTTTAGCAAAACTATGAGACTGTACTTTCTTAAGTTACTGCTATGAATGAATGTGTTACTACTACAATGAATGGTCAGTAGGGTTTTTTTTTTAAGTATTTGACTTCTTAATAATAATGTTGCCACCCTATACTTCTTGAATCCCATGGCCTTTTAAACCAGTTGTTTACATTTTTCTTCATAATTCTATGGACAGAGGAACATCCTCATGCATCTGATGAAGTGAGATCTAGTCTACAAGTGTTTATATTAGAATAAAAAGTGGGTTCATCTTTAAAGTGCCAGAAGACTCCTGCTTGTCCTTAGCTATGATTTTGTTGTTCTGGTGCAGTTAGAGGCATATGTCATCACAACAGTTGGACAGCTTTTTCTCTCTCTTCAAGTTCAGTGGACTAATCACATAGTGGTTCCCCACTGGACCCCAAGATCCTGTTTCTATCCCCAGTTTCCTTACTACAGCTACTTACTGTTGCAAAGTTGTGCTTGGGACAGAGATTCAAAATATTATTTGTATTCAGGGCATCCTATGTGGTGCTCAGATCTCAGGGCAGCCTATGCGGTGCTCCTAATTATCTCTCACATAGAGCAATTTTCATGGCCATAACCACTTAGCTTCAACAGTGCTCCATCCACAGCATTTGCTAAGCCCAACAGCCCACTGTTTCAAACAGCCCTTCAGGTGCAGTGCAAAGCAGTGCTGGGTGCAATCCCACACCCAGAGCATCTTACATAAGATAACATCCAGTCAAAGTTCTAGTTGTGCTGGATGCAAGATAATGGACCTGATGGGACTTCTCCTCCAAATTCTATAGAAATCTAAGAAACATAGAAACAGAGATTTTAAAATAGCTAATGCATTCCTGACAAACATATATCCACAGGGGTTGGCATGTTGCCTAGACAAACACCTGATGGGAGCCACCATGACTCTTCCTTTGGAGATAGACGAAACACCAGATTGTCTTTTTTCTTAGCAACTATGAGACTTTTGAGGTATTTATTCACCAGAGTTTAGCCAGGGCAGAAACAGTTCACTAGAAAATAGGAAATGCCTTTTTAATTAGTTTTTATGACTATGTGAGGTGTTTTCTTCAGCAGTTATCATAATTACTAGCAGCAAAAATTGCAGAGTAATAACCATATGTGTATTTTTTGTAATCACCATTATTATTTAAACAGCTTCTAAAAATAGCATTCTGGCTGTTCATACCCCTTGTTCATTAAGGAGGTTTTCTTCCCAGCTTTAGAAAATACTTTTGTTATACTCATTTGACTTTTCATTTGTAGTTTTTAGCTCTTTTGAGGTACTTCAGTGTTTTTGGAGCCCTGTTTCTTTTACCCTAGCATGATATTGATTTTATACTTTTTACATAGGGTATAGCTCTGCATAGAATAGCATTGTTAATGATGCGGAGGATGACTACTGCTATTGCCAATATTTATAATTACTCTTACCTCATTTTCTAGGTTACTGTACTGGTCTTAGTATTGGGAATCCAGCTGTGAATTGCCACTGCATGGGGGTCTTTTGAGCTTTTAGTTGCTTATATTGGGGCACCATTCTCACTCTCTCTCTTTTCCTTCAACTTTTCCATCTGCCTGGTGTTGCATTTTGCATTTTTAAAATATGAGTGGTTTTGTAGCTTGGCACATGCCTGGAAAATCAAGTGGAAATGCACATCTGGGGCCTTTCTGGGTGGGTGTACGCTTCATAAACCAAGTGGAAAATATACATTTGGGATTCTGTAATGGGTCTCAAAATACATGCAAACATTTCCTGCAAAGGTACATTTAGCAGATCAGTTTAAAGGACATTCAGGTTAAGGATGATACCTCCAAGTGTTGTTCTCTATATTTAGTTTTTCAGATGTCACAATCAATTTTTATTTGCATTATTCTAATGTGCACTTTTTAAAAATTCTACTTAGAAAGGTTTAACTCTGCTTAAGATTGATATAGGAAAGGTACAAAAGTCCAAAAGCATATCAGTGTGTGATTAACAAGCAGAATCAAGGACTCTTCCTTTAAAGCAGTGAAGGCTTGCACAAATGAGAATGATTAAAAGCACACAAACTCAGACACAATGTATATGAACAGGAATGGCGAGGCCTATCTCTCATTTTGCTGAGATCATTAAAGCAACAATTGAGTCCAACAGAGGTAATGAGATGAAATTCTCAGGCTACTAAGTCTCAAATTAAAGATAAACAAGTTGCTGGTTGCAGATTGCAAATGTTTTATGCAACTTAGATGTGAAATTGTTGATCTGTTAACAAAAGTATGCAGTTTGGCACTAAATATATCTTCCTTACAGGAGAACTGAAAAGTAGCCAATGTGTCACTAGTTTTGGAAAGAGATCTGGAAGGAGAGATGGAATCCATGAAATTATAGATTAATTAACGTAGGCCATGGTCAGACGTGCCTTTAGATCCAACTCAGCTGCAAATGCTTGATGGATCTAAAGGGCACAATCAAACTGTAACATCTGGGAAAGGTCTCGCGGTCGTTGACACCCCATGCTGCTCCATCATGGAAGTGGAGTTAAAAGTCACCAGGGAAAGTCCAGTCCTAATGCTTGCTGACGGGCATCGGATGGACTTTCCCATATGGACACTCAAGCATGCTCTCACCATGGATGTGTCCTCACAAGCAGCCAGCTATACTTTCCCCCCTGTTCTGTTGCAGAAGAACTTGTCCCTTAAGGAGCTGACCAGCAGTGCTGTCCCTGTGCCGCTGCTTGGATGCTAAAGCATGGGCATGACTCAGGATTGCTCTGTAAATTATCACTAGTATGTAGAAACAATGAAATATAGAACAGACTATGCAATAATGATGAAAATAACAATATAGTTATTAAATAGATATGTAATTCACAATGTTTGAAGTAAGGACCATTGTATCTTATAGAAAATGTCCTAAAAACTATAATGAAGGGGATGTTGGGGAGGAATATTTACTTTTTTTTGTTCTATGTATCCTGTGATGTATGACAATCTTGATACATATAATTTGTTATGTAGTCCCTCTTTTCTTTTTGAAATCCCCTTTATATTATACTTTACTTTCTATATAAATAATACACACACACACACACAGACAAACAGAACCTGGTTCTCCCTGGTCCTAATCTGACATTCTAACCACTACACTATACCAGTTTTAACACCCTCTCCCTGTTCACATCTTTTCCTCTTAATATATAGATTTTGCTCCATAGCTCTTATCTTGCGTTTCTGACATCCATTATGCCAAAGTAATTTTGACCTTGGTTGTCATAAGAAAAGCAGAAAATTAACAGTCCTGAGAAAAGATTTGAATTATGAACAGCAGGGGTCATTTCATAAAAAAA
The DNA here is from genome assembly GCF_001447785.1 of Gekko japonicus. Lineage (NCBI taxonomy): Eukaryota > Metazoa > Chordata > Lepidosauria > Squamata > Gekkonidae > Gekko > Gekko japonicus. The sequence continues at coordinate 203,365 of NW_015165284.1, forward strand.
AGGTGCAGGAGCTCATTAGCATAACTTTTTTGCATATGCCACACCCCCTGACATCACTGGAAGTGTGGCAACACCCACAGCAACAGACGATAAAAGTAACTTGATCACCCATTGGTTCACTTAGATTCTGCTTGCTGATTTTGAACAGGAAGCTGCTTGTTTGGTAAATTAATTGGATATGTCTGGGCAAATTTGAATATATCCAGTGAGCGTGATTACTGTTCTTTTTCACATACTTGTACTGTTCCTTCACAGCTGTTGTTCTACTACCACCCATCTTCCACTGCCACTGTCTCCAGTTTTTCAGAGACATATAGTAAAAAGAGGGGGAGGAACTCAAGTGGGATTTTTTTTTTACTTGAGACTTTATCCTTTGCTGTCTCTTGGTGCCTTTGGGTGCCTTCAGTGGTTGCCCATGAACCCAGCTAATCTTGTGACCAGCTCTTGAACAGATGCTGCTGACTGCGCAGGCACAAAATCCAGACAATGCATTTTAGTTGATGTCAGTCATTCAAAAGATGCAACTCATTGTGCAAAGAGGAGATTAACAACAAGGGATTTTGTACTGTACATTACTAAACAATGGCAAAAGTGATTATTGGGTAAGTTGTGAGGTAGGCCTAAGATCACCTATGTGAAAATAGCTGCCTTAGATTCTTACAGTGAAATCCTAAACAGAACTGAATTATTTCAAGCCCACTGACTTCAATAAACCTAGTATGATGTAACTCTGTTTAGAATTGCAGTCATCCTTCATGAATATACACAGTATACTTACTTTTTACACCAATAATCTATTACAGTTTTTCATATAAAAATACTAACAATAATAGGAAGGATATCATCAATGAAATTTATATGCATCCTTGAAGTTTTGGAAAACAGAATTAACTGATTGGAATCCTTTTTGAAGCAATCTCTCCTTATATATAATTGTGAAATGCGGTAGCACTTTCTGAAAATTCCATATGCTCCTAAATCAGTTGATTCCATGATGTGTCACTCAGAAGCTGTCCCTATCCACTGGCTGTGTTGCCTGAGTCCCGCCTCCAACATTCCAAACAGTTTTCTGTTCCGCTTCCCCCCATAGCCAGTCAGAACACAGAGGTTGTTAGCATATGCGGCCTGATTGGCCTTTCCTCTAACATTCTAAACAGTTTGCTGTTGCTGTTGGGAGTCATTCAATGTGTCCTGAGGTAAAATACATATCCCAATCTTCCCTTAAATGGTCACTAGAGTTGCCAATCTCCCTGAGGCCTGGAGATTTTCCACAAATCACTGTGTTCCCCAGCCACAGCACATCATTTTCCCTAGAGAAAATTTCCCAGCTATTACAACTGATCTCCAGATGACCAAGATCAGTTCTCCTGGAGACAATGGCTGCTTTGGCCAGTGGACTCTATGACATTATACCCTGCTGAGGTCCCTCCCCACCCCAAACCCTGCCCTCACCAGGCTCTACCCCTCAAATCTACAGGTATTTCCCAACCCAGAGTTGGCAACTGTGTAATTGGTTATGGAACCACTTTCCAGACCCTTGGAACACAGAAAACATGGCATTGGAGGAGGTGCTTTTCTACCTTAGCTGCAACTGCATAGCCCCAAATTAACATAAGCCAACCTCCAGGTGGCATCTGGAGATCTCCAGCTATTACAACTGATGTCCAAATGACCAAGATCAGTTCTCCTGGAGACAATGGCTGCTTTGGCCAGTGGACTCTGGGATTATACCCTGCTAAGTTCCCTCCCCACCCCTTCCTTCACCAGGCTCCACCCCTCAAATCTACAGGTATTTCTCAACCCAGAGTTGGTAACCCTGTAACTGGCTATGGAACCACTTTCCAGACCCTCAGAACCCAGAAGACATGCCATAGGAGGAGGTGCTTTCCTACCTTAGCTGCCAGTGCATAACCCCAAATCAACATAAGTCAGGGGTGGAGGGAACTATACCTGTTACCATGAGGCTGTCCTCCCATACTACCCACATTGGGGCAGCAAAATGACTCGAGACAGCCCTGCCTTATAGCTAAGCAGAAGGAAAGAAATATGGCTTGCCTCCCTCTATTTTCCCCTTCCCTCTGCCACCCCACCAGCCACAATATATATATATATATATGAAACTCAACAAGATAGAAAGGAATTAATGGATTAAGAAAAACTTTCAGTTTCAAATCAAACAACCAGAATGAAGTGAATCAACTTTTGATTTGGGCCTACCAAGAGATTGATCTCTCCTGTTTTTGGTATCCCAGAGCAAAATTGAAAAGGTTTATCACTTTTTTGATAGGCAATCATTAGAGCTTGCATGTGATGTTCACCTTGTTGGTCCTTGGTTGTGGAAATTTAATTTTGCGATCAACCTATAGCAACTCTGTAAGACCATGACTATTCCATTTGATAAGAGTTGCCTCTCAATTCAAGTCTTGTAGCTATATTTATAGAAACTGGGTTTTTATTTATGTCCCTGTCTCAGTTTTCTTTCTTTTTTTTTAAGATCAAGACTACTGCATGCAATGCTATTTGCATGGCTCTCCTAATACCATTTTCCACTCTCTCCAGGGGACAGTAACTCTTAATGATAACACTTCTTATTCTAGGCTCATTTTCTCAATATCAGTTATTAGATTATATATAATAGTAAGCTTACTCAGTCTGGGATAAAGTCACAGCAACACAGTATGTAATTTGTTTCAATGGAAAAGAATGTGGAAGTGCTGTGTACACAAGCCACTGCTGTGCCTGTAGGAAAGACGTTTGACATAGACAGGGATTCCAAAGCTTAAGGCTGCTGAAATTGAAAAGTGCTCCCCCCCCATTACCACTAATACCAGCAACTTTTTCTTTTCCCCAGAAAACACTATAAGGAAGTACAGTAGTCTCATATTAGCAGCAACATGGCTGCCACAATTGCTTATATTTAACTGTTTGGTACACATGGGACGAACAAAAAAATACAGATATTGCATCTGTGGTATATGCATTGATCCAAGCCCAGCTCAAAATCCAGTGGTCACCAAGCAAATCTATGTTTGTGGCAGCAGAAATGAGTGTCTTTTTTTTCGATTTTAATTTTTTTATTGAGCAATATACTGATAAATAACAGGTACAACAGCCATATATCTAATATTATCCATAATGCAAACACTGTAACCATAAACCGTTGTAAAGAATTTCGTAAAAACTAATGTAAAAACGCACATATTCCCAGAAGAAGCTAAGAAATCTTAAAATCTAAGTGTATTAATTATTCTTATTAGTAGTATATGTATATATTTTTTTTCTTTGTGTAACTGAAAATTTAAGTGAACACTGTGAAGCGTTCATCAGATCATGCAAAATTAAGCCAATTAATGTATGCTGGATTGGATGGGAGAAGGTCTCTTTCAGTCATATATTGTAAATATCTGAACCATGTTCTTACGAACTTGGAGTGTGCATTGGTGGAGTTGCAATTTCTGTCTGTGACAGATTGTGCGATACGGTCCATGATAAAATGCTCCCAAGTTTTTTCTCTCCGAAATGAGTGTCTTACAATAACCAAAGTTTAATAAAACAACCTTAAATTTAAAAAAATCCTTCAATTCTAAAAAAAAACCCACCAAATTTTGAGCTCAAAATGTCAGAAAAACAACACAAATAAAAGGAAACATCACTATCAATAACTGGACATTGTTGGGATTATGAGGCTGTTCTGCCCCCACCCCCATGCATGTGTCTGCTGATGATGAAGGAAACATTCTCCAACAAAACTCATTGTTTGCATCAGTCTTGCAAGTTGCAAACATTAGTAACTTCTTTCCATTCTTTCCTGATCAGTTTTATAAGAACATATGACAAGAGAAAATTGGCCCTGTGACCCGGCAGTGTATGCCACACTATGGCCAACCAGTTGCCCTGAAGGACCAACAAAAACGGCATTGTTATGTATTGGGACTGAACTATTCCAGGTATGCCTTAGTTCTGACTAAGCCCTGACTAAGATAGCCACACAGGTGCTTTTTGGACCTAAATTGGAAGATGTTGTAATTCAGCAGCTGTGCATTTGGCACCAGACACATTAGAGGCCTCGCAAACATGTGTCTGTAGATCTTGCTGCATAATTTCCTTTTCTTGGTCCAGTATTAACCTTTGTCCAGTATTAACCTTTTCTTGGTCCAGTATTAACCTATCGGTTATCTTACTGTAATATGTATTATTGTTACGTGTACCTCAATACTGTTTGACCTCTGAAGAAGGCCCCAATAGGACGGAAACGTGTCAGGTCATGTGGATTGGCCCTTGTGTTTAGGCCACTTGAATTTTTTTGAACAAGGTTTTAATTGGGCCCTTATATGTTTTTAACTGTCTTTCTAATAAATACATGTATTTTGTATATTATAAGTTTCAACTAGGTTTTTAATATTGGCCCTTTATCAGACTTCTTTCTTACCCTTGTGGTTTTTGATTCTAGTTATTGAGTCAGGTTTGTTTTCCCTTCCCTGTGTCTTAATAGCCTAATTCCCAATACAAAAGGGAGGGGTGTGATAACCTTGTTATTGTTGTTAGCCATTCAGTCGTGTCTGACTCTTGGTGATTCTATGGGCCAGATCTCTCCACCTTTTCTGATCTTGTACTGTTTCTTTGATAACCTTAGCAGAGAGCAATAGAAGGTAGTGATGGAGATGCAACACACAGCTACTGAATGGCCAGCAAGTAATGTCCTCATATGGGTCCACACAAGTTTCTGCTAACTACTCAGTAGCTGCATGCCTGCATGATGCTGCAGCCATAGCCATCATGTCTCTGTTGCCACCTCGTAATGCTTCACCCTCTTACTCTTTCAGCAATGCTCCCTTTTGGAAAGTGAGATCTTTCCCATGACCCCCCCACCCCCGTGAGCCACTAGAAAGCCCCCACACAAAATTTTATGGAACAATGACTATGTCCTTAAATCACTGTTAAAAATAAAACAGAGTTAACTTTCTACAGCAGAGCCCAGTGGCACCTTTAAGATCAGCAAAGTTTTATTAAATGTATGAACTTCTGTGTGCATGCATACTTCCTTGTATCTGAGGAAGTGTGTGTGCACACGAAAGTTCATACATTGAATAAAACTTTGTTGGTCTCAAAGGTGCCACTGGACTTAAACTTTGTTTTGCTGCTTTAGACCATCATGGCTTCACACTTGAATCTACTTCCTACAGCAGGCAACATTTAGATTAGTACACAGAAATATACATTCTGATTCTAGATACTGAGTTATCTACATGTTTAGAAATAGGATTATTCCCTTTTAAAAATCTTGTAAATTATTGCAGTAGGAGTCAACAAAGTCAAGGCACAACAAGGCAATTCTCTCTTTGATATACACAAGCAAACAGTGTTAGAAAATTCTGTGTAAGCATTTTAGGAAAAATATATGAGAAGTTAAACTTGTGCTGCTGAAAGAAATATGAGTAAATGGCAAAGCAAAGGGGCCAAGTAGTCACTCTTGTAGTATCTCCAGATTCTTTGCTGTCTGTTTCTGAAGACAGATATTCTGTTATATTCTTGTATCAGGGTTTTGGCTAAGAAATACAGCTTTTATTTCAACTTCTACGTCCATGATTTCAAAATAAATTAGGGTTGACATATTTTGAAAAGCAAAAAAAGAGGGCATATTTCCCAACTACTTCAAACAAGTGATCATGATGACAAATCTCATTTTAAATACCCCTACTATTTAAACTGTAATGATTGCTACCAACTAGGGATATTCCTAACCTTCCAACCCAAAAAGAGGATATTTTCATCAATTTTTTAAAAAGAGCCCCCAAAAAAGACAAAATGTCCTCTAAAACAAGGGTATCTGGTAACCCTAAAATAAATGTACTTTAAAAACTCTGAAACAGAGGTTAAAATGGTAAAACATCTGTATATTAAATGAAAAAGGTATCCACCCAATTTCCTGTGTGCAGTTCTTCTTAAAACTTAAATATAGCCTGTAATCTCTGTTCATCATTGCTTCCATCATAGGGGTGTGCAAAAAAAAAAAAAAAAAAGTTTGGCAGGCAGACAGACTCAAAATGTCAATTTCAGCAATACAAGTGGATCCAGGAGTCTTTCAGGGGGCCGAATGTCAATTTCGACCCCATTATACCCTATAGGCCATTGAAGTCAATGGCAAAAAAAAAAATGGCCATTGAAGTCAATGGGTATATAAAGGGGACTGGAGGGGAGGAGGTTTGAGGGAGAGGCTCCAAGCTCAAAGGGTAGCTGCTGGAGCCTCTCCCCAAAATACCCAACATGTTTCAAGAAGATTGGACCAGGGGGTCCAATTCTATGGGCCCCCAAACAGGTTGCCCCCCTCCCCTCCATTGGTCTCTATGGTGCTGTTACTGGCTCGGGTGGGGGGGAGGGGTTTAAAGGTGAAAAGTACCGAGACTGATGCAGTGATTTCAGCTCATACTTTTATTGTAAGTGAAGAACAAGACAAACTCTACCGGCTCGCAGGCTGGCTTATATTCCCAGTAAACCCCACACCCAAAACACACCCCATACCAGTGATAGGTTATTTACATTCTCAGGCTTAGCATAGGTCCTCGCTAGGATCCTAGCCCTCCAATAGGTGCGGGCTCAGATCCACTTGGGCCATTGATCTCTGAGGCAAAGCTCGGCTGCCTCGCATGCCCGCGTAGAAGGCCGGCCTTGCATGTGGTCGAACTTCGATACATAAAAGGAGAGGCTCCAAATTTTCAGGGTAGCTTTGAGAGCCTCTCCCACATAAACCCCCATGCCTCAAAGAAATTGGACCAGTGGGTCTAATTCTATGGACACCCAAACAGGTTACCCCCATTACCTCCATTGTTTCCACTGGGGAAACCCAGCCAGCAGCACTTAAGGCAGGCAGGCAGGCAGCACCCAGCAGTCAGACTCTCCCAGAGAATCTCAGGGAAAGTGAACTGTCTTGGGAGGTGCTTGTTTGCCAGGAGAACAAGTGGCACACTCCAGAACAAGTGGCACTGTGGCAGTGCAAGCATGCCACAGTGCCACACAAAAATCCCAAAAGACCAACAGGAACAACATTTATACAGACCCTGCCCTGTATAAATTGATGGTGCAACCACACACACCTCAAAAAGGATATTTATAGCACTGGAAAAAGTGCAGAAAAGGGCAACTGCAATGATAAGAGGAGGCCACTTTTCCTATGAAGAAAGGTTAAGATGCTTGGGGCTCTTAGCTTTGAGAAACAATGACTGAGGGGTGACATGATAAGAGGTTTACAAGACTATGCATGGGATAGAGCAGGTAGAGAAAAAAGTACTTTTCTCCCTTTCTCACAAGACAAGAACTTGTGGGCACTCAATGAAATTGCTGAGCAGTCAGGTTAGAAGTTAGATGAAAGGAAGCACTTCTTCACCCAAACAGTGATTAACACATGGAATTCACTGCCACAGGAGGTGGTGGTGGTGGTGGCGGCTGGCATGAACAGCTTCCAAATGGAATTTGACAAACATATGGAGGCTGGAGCAGAGCAGTGGTCCATCAGTGGCTGGTGGCTAGTAGCTATAGATAAGAAGGAACTCTTGGTCTCTGGGGCAAGTGATGCTCAGGTGCTGGAGGGGCAACAGTGGAAGGGCTTCTAGTGTCTTGGCCCCGCTGGTGGACCTCCTGATGGCACCTGGCATGGGCTTCTGTTATGTTCATATATAACATCAGAGAATCTCTGTCAGTGGGGGCCTTTCTGAAAGGGCAGCAGAATCAGTACATTAACTGCAGTAGTGCCAGCCTGGTAACAGAATCCTGTGCCTGCCGCTGCTTGCCTGCCAAACTGTACAGCATTACTGCATTCAAAAACTTCAAGACAGGCTCCCCTCCCAGACCTGGGGAAACTGAGAAAGGAAGGATAGGTGGGAGTGGGTTCTACACAACCTTAGCTAACCTCTCTCCTTCCTGACACCCCCCTAGCTTGTCTCCTCACCTCACCTGTAAGATCAGATGGACTGCAGAATGGACTGCTTGGGAGGATACAGGGCCGTAGCTAAAGCCTTCCTAGTGGGAAGGCCCTGGGGAAAGTGGGGAGGTGGAGTGTGTGTGCGTGCGCGCAAAGTGCGCGCGCCGCACACACATCACCCGGAAGTGACATAATGCCCTCCCCCCTTCTCTCTCTCTCCAAGCTCCCCCCACCCCCATTTACAAATGCAACAGTGCCCCTGAGCACATGCGGAGTGCCACGCACACTCCCTCCAGCCATGCAAACATTTACAAATACTCCAATTCCTTCCCAGAAAAAGTGTCTACTGTCGGGGATCTTGGGAGCAGTCGGTTTGAGGAAGCATTCCCAATGCAGCCACCCCATGGGCGGCATCAGCGCCAGCCCATTCTCCAACGCGTCAGCTGGGCACGCCAACTCCAGCAGCACCACCAGCACCGGGGCAGAGAAGGGAAGGCTTTGCAGGGCCTGCAACTCTGCACGGCCCTGCAAAGATGGGGAGGAGAAGGCTTTGCAGGGGCCTGTGCCTCAGCGTGGCCCTGCAAAGACTGGGGGGGAAGGGATGGGACAGTCACACGGGAGATGGGCAGGTAGTGGACCGAGAGTGGGGCGCCGGCGCACGCAGGCAGGACTCACCTGACCTCGCTCGCAGTGGTTTCCAACTTCCAAGAGGGCAGTTCACGATCCACACGTGCAGTTGGTCGGAGTCCTTTTTAGGCGCGAAGCAGGCAGCCTGCGCGTGGGTAGCAGGCCTTCAGGAGCAGACAGAGGCGGAGCGGATGTAACCCTCTGGAAGGGGTGGAGGGGTGGAGCCGGAGCAGCGGAGGCAGAGCAGAGGTCGAATTTCCCTTGAGTGCCTCCGACCTCCAAGGAGGGGGGGAGGGGGCCGGGGGAGGAAAAAAGGGGGAGGGGGCCGGGGGAGGAGGGGAGGGGGGAAGGCCTGCCGTGATCTGGTCCATGGGGTCGCAAAGAGTTGGACTCAACTGTGCGACTAAACAACAACAAAAAGAACTACATGGAAAGCATAAGCACATGTGAGACCAGCGTCTCCTGAAGTCCCACACAGCGCTGCCGGCCCCCGTGTGGATGGAGAGTCGTGCTGAGCCGAGTGCTGCAATGAGAAGCAAGGAGGGGGGTGGGGGTGTTAGGAAGCGCCGCCCTCGGACTAGAAGCGCCGCTCTGTACGGGGAGAGGCTCGGAGGGACCCCGCCGTCCGGGCTTGCTGCCAGCGCTGAGTCCCGCCGCCCCGTCTGGGAAGCGCCGGGCCCCTCCCTCCCCAGTCCCGTGGGCCTTTCCCGGAACTGGCACGCACTTCCCTCCGACGGGGCACAGGAGGCAGCCGCACACAGCCGAGCCAGCCCTGCCGTTGGTGGACGGGGATCTCGCCTAGCCTGCCTCGTGCCTGTCGGAAGGACATTGTCGCAACGCGCTGCGTGCCGCCCCGCCGCCTCTCCCTCCCTACCGCGAGGCCATGGGGGGGAGCAGAGGATCGGGGGAGGGGCCCCGCAAAACCCGCAAAGGGCCGGGCCCCCAGGGCCCCATGCAGGCTGCGGGCCTGGGAGGACAGCATGTGGCACATGCTCACCTCGAAGTCAAGAAGGTGCTTTCTCTGGGTCAACTTCCTCCAGACTTCACAGCAAGAGACAGATAGCTGGATAGTTTTTCCCACACTGACTTTCCTGTTTTTTATCTCCTGTACCTTCACTATCCCTTTGATTTGTAGAATGGAGATCTCAGGGGGGGAAACTTCCTTTCTTCCTTTCACCTGTCCCACACCTGCCTCCTCCCTTACCTAGTACTCCTTTATCCTATCTCTCATCTTTCCTATCCACATTGTAGCTCTCAAAATAAAGAGACTAGTATTAGTCTGTTAAACGTAAAACATGGCTCCATGTAACTTTTGGCCTTGGCCTACCTACCTGGGTTGGATCCCCCCCCCAACTACTTCCTCCCTTCCCCCAACTACTTCCTCCCTTCCAAGCAGCTGAACCCACTGCTATTGTGGGACATGCCAGCTGAGCTCTACAAGACTGAGTATCCCCTTTACCCCTCATCAAGTAGTCCCAAGAAGGACTGCTTGTCTTGCCAATGGTCCACTGGGCAGTGTGGAAGGGGGGATCCGGGATTGCCTGCCTGAGAGATGTTCTAGCTCTTTAGCTTGACCCAGAGTACACGACGGGGAGGCGAGATAGAGTTGCACCCCCCAAAAAAGACTCAAAATCTGGGTAGTGGTATTTTGTCGGACTGTTGCCCAGTCAGTCCACAAGCATACCCTTACCCATTGAGTCAAGCTAGGGAAGGAAAGCCTCAGAAAAAGAGAGGGAGGGGTATTGCTGATTGTCCACCCTGGTGGAAGGAAACAAACCTTTTTAGAAATGCTTGTGTCTCTTTATCAAACTTCTCATGGCTAATGTACTAGGACAAGCCTGATTTCCTAGGAAGGAAATGCAGGTGTCTGTGAGATGAACTAAAAAGCTGGGGTTGACCCTAGGCAATGTGTAAGCACAGGCCATCAATGAAGCTCAGGTGCACAGAACACTGTTTTCTGTAAGTAGTTAAGGCCACTTAAGTGCTGCTTTTAAGGAAACCCCTCCTCACCTCTTTGGATTGCTTATAGTTTTTAAGAAAGCAACTCCTGAACAGACCCTTATTAGACTGACCTATTTAAATCAATGGCCCTAACAAACCAGAAACACCCACCAACAAGCCTAGAAAACAGAGCACCTGACCTGACCTCACCAACACCAGTAGCACCTCCCACCAGCAACCAGAAGAAAATCCTAACTCTATCAAACAAACAACCAGGAATCTATCTATAAAACCAGAAAGCAATAAAATACCCTACCCTTATCTAAGGCAAAAAACCCAAGAACACTACAAAGGGTCCAAAACTAGACCAAAAAAACAAACAAAACCCCAGACAGTGCAACTTATAAACCACACAACCCTAACCCCACCATCACAACTTTTTAAAGTTGGAAATCTGTAAAAACCAAGCAACAACAATACAACTTTTAAAAAGAAAGAACAATAAAACACCCCAGAGAGGCCAGAAGAACCCACCCAGCACCCACCAAGACCAATCCACCCCCAAGTCAAAGAAACTTAAAAATAGAGGGGGGAAAGAGAAAAGCCCTTTAAAAATTAAAAAGAAATGAAATCAACCAAGCCACAGAAACTAAAAAATAGAGGGGGGTGGAAAGTCCTTTAAAAATTAAACAGAAATCAACCAAGGCAAAGGAACTAAAAAATAGAGGGTGGGGGAGAAAAGCCCTTTAAAAAGCAAAGAGATCCCCCTTTAATTCCTACCTTTTGATGTCTTTTGGTGTCCAGGAGTCTAGCAGTCCAGGGAGGTAGCAGGCCAGGCAGGCACAGAGAGAGTAGCCAGCTAGTCAACAGCTGAAGCAGCCAGGTAAGCAGCAACAGCAATCGAGTCCAACCACTAGGCAGGACTTCCATATGCTCTTTGGGCCAAGCACAGGACAATTTCAAAAAATAACAGTCCTGTAATTGGCCCAAAGAGAATGAAACTCACCCCTATTGGGTAGAGTTGAGTCTCCCTCCCCCCTCCCAAGCAAGGAAAATGATGTGCAAAGCAACACCACCAGCCTTTCAGGCTGCACATGCCTGCAAATGCATGCAGTAATTGGCTGAAACTGGCCTCCCCCCCCCTGGAAGCAGGGAAGAGGTGGGAAAAGGCCAGTTTAGGTGGGAAAGGCAGCAAGAGCCTTCTTGCTGCCTTTCCCTTCCTGCTGCTTTCCCGGCCAGTGGCCATCTTTCAGGCTGCCGAAATGCCGTGAATTTCAGCAGTGGCTTTCAGTAGTGGGCCGAACCAGACCAGAGAATTTGACTTGGCCCGCAGCTGCCCGAAAGGGGCTGAATGGGCCATTTTCGGGGGTGCATTTGGTTTGGACGACCCGAATGCATATCCCTACTCCCATGCCAGTCAGGGCCAACCCTTGTTAACTCACTTAAGACACTAGGGACTACACTGGATTCAAGATTACTGCTAGAGAAAAAAGCTAATGCAGTTGCAATATATATATATATATAGCCCCAAGGATAGCCCCCTACATTGATCTGTCCAGTCTGGCCACCTGGATCCATATAATGGTAATAGCAAGACTAGACTTGTAAGCTGCCTTGAGTCTTGCAAAGGAAAAAGGTGACTAATTGTATAGAAATATTGTTTTCTAAATTCACATGCCTTATCCTGTGATGTCTTTCTGAGGATATGCTGTGTATTTATTTCCTGTTGCTGGCCCCAAATGGTCTAGTGTGAGACCAAATGGCCTGAACCAACTTAATAGCCATGCCATATAGCCACATTCCTTCTCACCTTTATGCTAAAAGCTAGACTGTAAGGCTCACATGAGTTTTATCACGTATGCAATGAAGAAAGCTAGGGGTTGGGTCACCTGACTGCAGGCAGGGCATCCAAACTTCTAGCCTATCCCCACACACAGCTATGGCAACCAACAATTGGCCATACACCCCTGTCCACTCGTGATTGACTGAATGGCCACAGCTAATTATGATTAGATTGGGGTATAATTCCATTGATCACTATAGGTCTCTCTTGCTCTCTTCTCTTGTCATTGCCTGCTTTATTGCACCTGAAATGCTGTCTTTTGGGAAAGAAAGAGCTGCTTTATGAATTGGACCACATGCTTGTGCAAGATGGGATTTCTCTTCAAAATCCTTTGGTACCTACTTGGACTGTTGGATGTTCCTGAATTTGGTAACTATGAATCTTTAATGTGTAGTTAGGGGCAAACAGCCCTAGGCGTTTGTGACGGATTCCAAAAAGGGAACACCTAGAGAAGGGCGATGTGCAGACATAGGGCGATGTGGAGAGATGGAATGTTTGGGAGGTTGATGGGCAGAAAACAGACAGGGAGGCAGTTGGAGGACGGGGAGTGAGTGAGGAGGTTGTGAGCGGTTGGAGGCTAACAGCCATTGGGAACTGACACATTTTGGGAAGAATCCCAGGGAGCGGTTTAATTGTTGGAACATAGGGAACGTGTATCTGATTAAGGTTGTGCTGGAGGAAAATGTGAGATGTCACAGTAAAGCCGTTTTATTCTTATAAACAATGGAGTCCGGTCACTAATGTCCACCAGTTTTAAGAGCCTTGGAGTGAACCAAGAGAGTTTCATCACGAAGAACGAAACCAGTGGGTAAGTGGTCCCCGCTACTACCCGAAGCTAGCAGTGTCCCGCATGAGAGTGGTGTCCTAAAGGTGGTGGCCTGTAAGAGCCCGTGACAGCGTTGTTATTTTTATGTCATCTTATAGTCTGTTTGCTATGCTCTGTACTGAATAAAGATCATTCTTAGTTCTAATTGTTTCTGATGTGTAATTGAACGCCAAGGCTAGATCTTGTGTCTAACGCTGACCACATAGAGCTACCACTCTGACTGTAATGTGTAAGTCCCAGATGCCAACTAAGGGTTTGAATCTCTTCCCGTGGACAAGGCAGGGAACTCTTGAAAAGAGATTCTGGTGGCAAATTGTTCTGAAAACCAGAGAGGGTATAGACTACCTCGTGGTTTGTTGTTTAATGTGCTGAAATACAGGATTCTCTCTCAACCCTGGACTAGGCTGAGTGGGTTAATCCTGTACACTAATAAATGTTTTTTTAAAATTAAATAAATAGACTACTGTAGTGTACTCTACATAGGTCTCCTCTCAAAATCAACTTGGAGACTCCTGTTGGTGCAGAATACTGCAGCTCAGCTGTTATTAGGAGCCAGATGGAAGATGATTGTCACTCCCATTCTGCAGTCACTCCATCGACTGCCCATCACTTGCCAAGCTCAGTTCAAAGTATTAGCTGTCTTATACAAAATCCTTCATGGTCATGGACCCTCATATCTGCTAGATTGTTTCTTCACCTGTATCTCACCATGACAACTGTTCATCTGAGCAGGGCCTTGTATAGGTGCTACCTTGAAGATGAGCAAGATCAACTACTACCTGTACACATGACTTCTCTGCAATGGCCCCCATCCTGTAAAATGGCCTACCTTAGGAGGCCAGGAAGGTTCCCTCATTCCTGGCATTTCACAAACTATGTAAAACATAATTGTTCAGGAGGACATTTTTATAAAGGAAATGGAGTACACTATAATAGATTGGTACAGGAAAATCCACTGTTTCTATTGATGCAATGCCATGTTCTGCATTGTTCAACTTGTCATGTTTAATACTTATGCTTTGCTCAGGTAACAGCTCTGATTCAAATTTCTGCTGAACTACATCAAACAAGACCTTGAACAGCACCTCTTTACTCAGTTTTAGGCCAGGATTCATGAAGCCAGCAGGGACACTGCTCAAGTTTGGAGCCATGATGGTTTTGCCCAAGGATGCTCATGGCTCTGATAGGCTGCTTGTTAAACAGCAGCCCACCCTCAAAACCATTGCAAGGATTTTGTTCACACAGATCAGTCATTAATAAAACTTAGGTTAACCCAGAGTCACTTCTGTTCCATATTTTCATTACAGGCACTGCTACAGTATTAATCCATGGCTTACTTTATTACACATCATTTCTGTCAGAGTTCAAACAGTTTCTCACTTGATATTAGTTTTCCCTCTAGTTTCATCCAAATATTATAAACCTATCAATTTCTTGTCAATTCAGAATGACTTCCGTAAGCCTCTCAGTGATCATTTTCTGACAACTTCTTTCACATAGTAAGTTGCTTGTAGAAACTAGATTAAATCACCAACTATCAGTTGTATGGTCCATGACTATAAATCAAAATTAAATTAATTCCCTGCCACTTTATAGATAAAACTCCTAATTTTGAGCATCCCCCCCCCCAACATACAGGGTTGCATTGTATCACAAATCCCTGCTATTACAAGATCCTCACTTTTTTCTGTAGCCGCTGTCGACATTCTGACATAAATCGCAGAACAGGAGGAAGTTAATAAGCTAGGCATTGTATACATTTCAGAAGCAACTGACTTCACAATCTCTAAGAATGTAATATATGATAATAACATAAACATTCTGACCATTTCCCCCCATATTGTCTGCACTTATAGAATCAAACTCCCCTCCAAAAGTTTACAGCTAAATTTAAATTTGACTGAGGGAACAAAAATATTGGAAAAGTTTATTTCAAAAACCAAGTTTTGACCTCCAACATTGAGTATAGTAGTAATGGGTTACTCTTCCATGAAAAGAATAAGATAGGTTCTAGGTTGCACAATCTTTGAAGGAAATTGGCTTGTAAGCAAGTGTATCATGCAGTCAGGTGAACCAGAAGTAGCCCTCCCCAGATCCCAAAGATCAGGACAAGCCAGATGGTATTGTGATTCTTGCCAATATGGTTGAAAATTGAATTCACTCATTCACTCTGCTCATATCACCTATATCATTTTGGGTTGACTCTCCACATTCTAATTAGTTCCCAAAGTAAAATGAGCTGAAAGTAAAGTGCCCTGCAAAGTCAGTGTCATTCATTATCATAGGGGCAGTGGGTGAGTAGCCATTGTTGACATATGCTCAAAACTTACTAGATTATTGTGGTAAATGGGCATTGTACTTTGTTGGGGGCAAACTGGAATAAAAGTAATATACTATGGTATACATATGGTACACCATAGCTATATGTACTTATATAAAAAACACTGAGTTTTTAAAAGACATTAAATATTAAATGTATGCCCAGTTCAATCCAGTGCACTTATCTATTACAATTCATCCTTTTATATCAAACCCAACACTCCTAACCTTCCGGAAAAGCTCCTGAAAAACACCCTTGTCTCCCATGTGAACCACTACAACTATCCCAATCATTATTTGCTCCCCAAGCCAGAAATAATGAGGCAGACACAAATGTTGGGTTTAACTATAGGGCCACTTTATTAACTGACAAATTTAACTGGAACCGTGGCAAGGGCAACACAGCTTGAGGTATGGTCAAGGCCAGAGGACAAGGACCCCTCCCTTACCTCTTCAATATGGCAAGCCACCCTGCCCTGGGCGAGAGCTCACTGCAGGGGCTCCTGTCCAGCCGGCTAGCCATTGCAGGACAACCCTGTAGCCCCATCCCCCAAGCCGCAAGGTTCAAAGAGAGGACCTAAACAGGGCCATCCCAAAGGCAGTCTGTTTTCCCCACCCTGTGCCACAAGGCACAAAGACTGTACTCACAGGACCCCTTAAACCCCAAATGATGGGTGTCAGCTGGTGCTCACCAGACCACAATCTGTATACTGCATAGCAACCTGCTTCAACGAAAGTGACCAACCTAACTAACACAACTCACCCTTATAAACACCTGCATCACTGCTGCAGTGAAGGGTAGCCGAAAACACCCCCTCCAAGTGCCAACCAGGAAGGGGCAAAAAATTCCTATCCGGCCCCGAAAACTGGGCAACCAGCAAATGCCTGCACTACTAACAGGGCAGGAGGGTGGGCCAATGACCACGCGGGACTGCTGAGGAGGAAAGGCGGGGCCGGGCTTTTAAGCCTTCTTGGCTCTTCCCCCTCCCAAGGCTCGTGTGTGGTGCTTTTGGTGCCTAAACCCATCCTGTCTCTTCCGGCTGGGAGGCAAAGGCGCTTCTCCAGCCCAACATCCAGAAACGGGTGGGCTGTTTGATCCATGTTGCCCCCTAAGCCAGAAATAATGAGGGAGACACAAATATTGGTTTAACTATAGGGCCACTTTATTAACTTACAACTTTAACTGGAACCAATGACAAGGGCAACACAGCTTGCGTCAAGGCAAGAAGTCAAGGACCCCTCCCTTACCTTTTCAATAGGGTGCGCCACCCTACCCTGGGTGAGAGCCCACTGCAGGGGCTCCTGTCCAGCCGGCTAGCCATTGCAGGAAAACCCTGTAGCCCCATCCCCCAAGCCGCAAGGTTCAAAGAAAGGACCTAAACAGGGCCGTCTTGAAGGCAGTCTGTTTTCCCCATCCTGTGCCGGAAGGCACAAACACTGTGCTCACAGGACCCCTTCAACCTCAAATGATGGGTGTCAGCTGGTGCTCACCGGACCGCAATCTGTATACCGCATAGCAACCTGCCATTGCTGAGGCCAAGCCTCTGCTTAGGCCTCTGTGCCCACCAGGAGACCCAAGGCCCCCTGAAGCCCTTGCCATAAATCTTCTAGAAAGATATCCATGCCGACCTCCGACAGGTGTATACCATCCTGTCATTAGAGCTCAACCTGCCCAGCATGTAGCACGGGTGTGGCAAAAAGACACCCAAACTGCCCTCGGGACTCACTGCAGCTCTCCATTCACCTTGTGGCAAGCCTTGTCATAGGAAGCGGACTCCCAACCCCTCACCAAACCCAGCGGGTATCACAGCCAACCAGATCAGCAAGGTCCCCAGGCCACTGCTTGCAAATAAACTGGAAATCCACCCAGGCCTGAAGGACTAACACCTTGCCCTTGCTCAGGCCTAAGTTGTAGCCTCCTAAATGAATAACTAGAACCTGAGGTGGAGGGTTGACCCTCCCCTGGAACAACAACTGCAGCAGGCCTGGCCACTGTAGACCCTGGTGCCCCTGCCATTCCACCATGGCCCACTGGCTAAGGCCCAGCAGAGAGCCTACCAGCGTCCTCTTGGTGTGATGAGCCGCCCAAAAACAAAGCTGTGCCCGCAGAGAACATTCTTCCTCTCCTCCTGGCAAATCAAACCTGTAACAAAAAACAGTGAGTGGGGAACAAGTTCACCTCCCCCGCGAGACAACCCCGGTGTCCCTTCAGCATCCCAACAAGGGCAAGCATAAGACTCGTACACCAAGGAACACCATCTCCCTAACCCAATATCCTGGGTCGGGTACCCCACGGCCGCTGCTGTGGAAGCAGCTCCCATGTGGCAGGAGTGGGTGCAAAAACAGATGCTTGACAACCCCAGCTTCGACAATGCCCCAGCGGTGACCGCCCAAAACTGGTGTTCTGTTAAGGGAGTGCTGTCCTGCTGCTGAAAAAGCAAGCCAGCCCCCACAACCCCGATTGCCATGTAGGTGGCCAAAGCTACCTCAGGGCACAAGTACTACTCCTTTCATCAAGCAACAAAGCTTTCTACAGTCTCCTCATATTGAGTCTGCATGCTCCATGCAAATGCTACACAGTCCCCCAGGCAGACCACATTCCCCGTATAGCATATGCATCTTTATGGGATAAGCAGAGTTTTAAGTTTTCAGACAACCTGCAAGGCATTTTTAAGGATGGTGCATGGGTCTGGCCCTCTAAAGGCTTCCAGTCCCATTAAGTGTCACCTCACTTAATTATCCATTTCTCTAGCTTGCATAATTCCCTTGGGTCTGCATGGGTGAGTTTTTGCTCAGCACTTGACATAAAGTCAAGGGTAAAAATGTCCCTGCCAAAGTTCTTTGACACCTATGTAGGGTTCCTTTAAGGTTGCTGAAATCTAGTTCCACTACAATTTAGCAGGGTAGGGGCTGGGTACCCCGCCCCCTGATTCACGTGACTTTGGCAGTGGTAGGGACTGATTATCCTGCCCACTGATTTTGATAAGTAGAAGTGGTTGGGAATGACTACCCTTCCCACTGTCATTTTCACTTTTACGCAGGTGGAACTAACTACCCTTCCTGTGGTTCACCTTTTCAGTGGTTGGAACTGACTACCCTCCCTGGTGTCCTTTCACTTTGAGTATCAGCCACCCACAGAGGTGCCCTCCACATAGCACGCTCTACTCAGAATTTGTAACGAGGCTGCGTCCTGCCAAAAAAGAAGACTATGCATACATTTCGGGAAAATGGGGAGGCTATAAAGATGAAAAAGAGAAATCAGATCCCCCCAATAGCATTTTCCAAGCACACAGAATTTCTCACGTACCCAGCAAGGGTCTGTCAGGGACTTCAGGGACTTTTTTTCTACGTCTTTAAATCTGGGTCCCACGTGTCGACTCACAGCTCCCAGAATTACAGGATAACTGCCTGCATATTTGTCCACCAATTCTGTTACCCCAAGACAGCTTTATTAAATAAACAGCCTGCCTTTGCTTTGATTGGGAAATCAGCTACACAGGCAGAGCCAGCAAGGGGCTGGGGTATAGCGTGGATCTGCTATCCATTTTATGGAGATGGTTCCCTTTAGACCCGTAGTCTAAGTCTAAGTCTAAGGCAATAACCAGTCAAAACTGTAACAAAACGGGTTTTATGTAACTAACAATAATAATTAGATATTTACATTCAGATCAGGGGCCGCAGGCATACAAGAAGATATAAAAAGTGGTTGCAGACAAATACAGAGGGTTGGGGAATGTCAGAGACGTGTTTTCTTAGCTCCATTATGTGTGTATAATACAATGGGCTGGATCCAGTGAGCTTTTTCACTCAACCTCTCCTAATTCCCCTCCTTAATACAGTTCCAATCCCGTATGAGTTTTTTCCATGCAGGTCCTGTGATCTTCAGTGTAATCTCTTTGGTGGTCAGTGTGAACCCTTTTTCACCAGTGGAAAAGCCTGTTGGATCCAATCCAATATGTGATACAACATGAAATCCCTAAATTAATAAACATATATTAAATTTTGGATTAAATTATCATATCATCATATATAACTCTACGTATGCAACATCAAGCTATGGCTAGAATTTCTGTGTGGCATACATCATGTGCCAATATCTGAGACATCTATAGTACATCCAACAAATATATCATAAACTACTGGAGGGCAAAAACTCAGTGCAGTTGTGGCAAAATGGGATTGTTAGAACATCCGTAACTATGTGAGAACTGATAAGTGGGATTTAAACTTGAGAATGTAATGAGAGTTGACACCTATTTGTGACATGACTGTATCACAGATTGCTTGCGGCATGATAGCATCGCCATTTCTACCAGGCAAAGATGTATTTGCTGAAGGTGAAAATGTCATTTAAACAGTTGATACCTTTCAAATAGATGTCATGTACAGCTCCTACCTTCCTGGAATAAATATACACAATTTAATACCCTGGCTAGGCATAGGCTTTATGATTGTTAAGTCAGGGTGGATTCAATATCTTCAGTTATATCCCCGTTAGAAGAATTTTGACAGAATAAAACCTGCTGTATACACTAATGTCATATGCATTTATTATAAATATTTAGTGAACAGGTACATATGCATATTCATTTACAATCATGCATAAAACAATCACAAAGAAATGAAATCAAAGGCTAATTATTGTTTTTAAAAATCCTACTTGTCATTTACATCAACGACATCTACCTCAATTGAATAAAAGAGAAAAATTACTATCCTGTCCCTTTATGTGATCCACAGAATAAGTTGTTGACAGCCGTCAATAACAGATTTTCCTGAGTGTGGATTAAAATATAATGGATTTGGAAGGGCGTTCAAGGCTGATCGTCATCTAAATATAAATGGCATTGTAGAGCAGATGAAGTTTAGAGACCTCGCTTCACCAAACTGGTTCCGGAGGCTGAAAGTGATCTGCTGTAATGAATGATTTTGTATTTGTAAACTTTCACAGGTCTGGGTGTGAATAAATTAGTTACTGTTTGTTGTTCAGCCATATCAAGAGAATGTGCTGATGGATGATGAATCTCATTGAGCCAGCTTTGTTCCCACCAGAGACTCAACATGTTGCTTTCATTATATCACAACAAATAGTACAGAGCCTTTGGTTTAATAGATGGAGTTCAAATCAGATTTGATGCTTACTGGGTAACCTTGCCTCCCTCTCTCTCTCTCTCTCTCTCTCTCTCTCTCTCTCTCTCTCTCTCTCTCTCTGACCCTCAGCCAATTTCACAAGAATTTTTAAGCCCAAATAGGAAGAAAACCACGCATGCTACTCTAAACTCCTTGCACGAAAGACAGGCCATAAATGTGGTCAACGTGCATATTTATAGACATTTTGTGTGACTCATAACATAGAATTATACCAGAAGCCCATAGCTGGACAATGACCAGTCTTATTGGTAAACAGGGCCTCCACATTTGCAGGCAGGGCTTTAAAGAAATACATGGGAAATCATTGATGGCCTCATAATTAACAGAAACCTCTGTAGTCTTATATTCAAACAACAAGTTGTATAATTACTATTTATTAAATATTAGTGAGGGAACATATAAAATGTATAAAACAGGTGTTTTCGGTTAAGAAGCATTATCTATTTACAATAAATACTTTCCCGGGGGGGTGTTCCTTAAGTTATCACTTATAACCCTGAAACAACTTGCCATGTTTACCATTACAAAGGGACACATTCCCCCCAAATCACTTAAACATAATTCAGGTTGTTGGCCATGTTGGTCTGAAGTAGCAGCACAAAGTTTGAGTACATTGTAGGGCTGCCAAGCCACGGCGGGGGATCCGTACGTCTTCACAGGATCCCTGCCGCGGGGGACAGCGATACGCGTTGCACCGCCGTTGCCAGGATGTGACGCTACGTGTCGCTCTGGCAACGGGGAGTCCCATTGCCAGAGCGACGCGTAGCGTCACATCCTGGCAACGACGGTGCAATGCGTATCGCTGTCCCCCGCGGCAGAGATCCTGTGAAGACGCACGGATACCCCGCCGCGGCTTGGTAACCCTAGTACATTGGCACCTTTAAGCACAACAAAGTTTTATTCAAGGTATAAGCTTTCAGGTACAAGCACACTGCTTCAGATACAGTGAAACAGAATTTCCTCAACCATTACATATAGGAAGGGGGGTGTTAGTTGCCAGGAAGGGCTAGTTAGAGTCAAGACAGAAACAGAAATGGAAATTACTAGTCCATACATATAGGTAGAGGGTGAGCAGTAAATTATCATACAGCATAATGTTTAACAAATTAAAGGATCAAACAGGGATAATAAGCTTCGTTTATATGGTCACCATTTGTTTGGGTTCAATTCTGGAGGGGAAACAGTGAAGGAAATAAATATGGCAAAACTGGAGATTGATTTATCATTAATTGTGGAATGCTGAGAGTAATTAGTTGAGACCCTGCTATCTGTCTCCTCTCAAGCATGGAGGGAACTTTACAACATCATCTTCTTTGCAGTGGGGCAATTGGCTGCGCAGATTTATCTCCCTTGTCCCCAGACCAGAGAAATATATCCTAATTCTACTATTCATTATGTTACATTACAATCTACTATTCTAATCTATTATTCTAAATAAAAGATAAAATAAAAGGGCCCTTCTGGGGAATTGGTGATAATACAGATGCCAGGGCTGAATGAAGTTAGCATATGTAGTGAGATAAGAAACCAACATCCCTGTTAAATCCTGGGGATGCCATTGTTCTGAGTGTTGTAATAACTTGCAACTCAGCAACTTCCCTCTCTAGTCTGTTCCTGAAGTTCCTTTGCAATAAAACAACTACTTTGAGGTCCCCCATTGAATGTCCTGGAAGGTTGAAGTGTTCTCCTACAGGTTTCTCAATCTTGTGATTCTTGATGTCAGATTTGTGTCCATTTATCCTTTGGTGTAGGGTTTGACCAGTTTGCCCACCCACCCTCTAATGAGACAATACAAGTAATGGGTTAAACTGGGAACTTTATTTGCAAACAAGCTGATCTGTATAACTTGGTTAACACACTAAAGCACGGGTTACATCGGGCTTGCATGGCAAGCTTCCTAATAGGGCAAAACCACCCCAGGTCAGAGCCAGGTCTGAATTCCTTCCAAACCTTTCTCCTCATGGCCTGCACACAAGCATGTAGAGGGGATTGAGGGGCACAGTCCCACACAGACTGCTAAATCTTAGGGCTTGTTGTATGTCTCCCCAACCCCAAGGAAGCCCCTTCACGGAGCCACCCACACTGCCAAGCCAATAGGGGCCCAGTCTGAGGACAACCCGTATCAGTGATATCTCAGGGTGCTTACCAAATCTAAATCCCTTCAACCTGTGCTTCTCCTGCCACAGAGGGGGTTAGCCTTGGCTTAATTGCCCTCCTGCCAACTGCACGCCAACAGGTTGTGCAGACCACCTGCAGATCTGCTAAGAAAATATATGTCCCGGCAGCAGACAGGTGAATCCCACTGGGCCTGAAAAGATGTGGCAACAAGAACTTGATAGTGGGATGTGTGATCAGCCTTCCGAAGCGGCTGCCATCCAACCTGGCTGGCGTGCCAGCCTCCCCATTGGCCAGCCTTCCTGCATTGAGCCTTAATTTTTTTTCTGTTTTAAAAACAAAGTTTCAGTCTTATATGTATGGTGGAGCGGCTAGAGTGCCTGCCGAGCAATTAGAGGACTTGAACTCCAGTCCCCACTGAAGCTTATTGCATGATGGTGAGCCAGTCACTTTCTCTATCTATGCAACCTACCTCACAGGGCTGTTTTAAGGATAAAATAAAGGAGCAGAGAACCTTCTATGCTTCCCTGAGCTCCTTGGAAGAAGGGTAGGATAGAAAGGGCAGCAGACAGAAATAGGAGCTACCATAGAATAATAGAATCATGATTATATGTCACAGGTAAAGCAGACTGTTTTTTTTTTTTTAATCATGTCAGGGAACTCACTGCTCTGGGGCTCATCTCTGTCACCCAGAGATCAGTTGTAATCTCAGGAGAGCTCCAGCCACCACTTGGAGGTTGGCAACCGTACCCCTACCTAACAAGCATACTTTCCTCAGAAAAAGGAGAGCTGGCACTGTAAACTGTGGCATTATTTTGTAATGGAGAAGATAGCGGAGCAAGTTTCATTGTCAGAGACTATTCATTAGAGCTCCAAATTTGTGGAACAATGGTTCCCAGAGAATACTTGACGTGCAATGACACATTAAAAGAAGCGGTGCAGTCAAAGCAATATTATAGCAGATTTTTGAACTGTCAACATTATCAGATTAATTATTTCTGCAATGCTATTCTTTCCTTTGTTCAATTCTTGGTAATTGTAAATTCATAGGTTTACCTGTGGAATATACAATATATGTCTGTTGTATGTTTGCTAAGGTAAAATCAAGATTTTAAGTTTTAAAAAAAAAAGAACGAGAGTTTGCGCTCTGGATCAACAATGTCATCAAGACCTGCCAGAAACACACAAGAAACTGTATTCCAAAATTAGAGAGAAGAGGCAGACATTTTTTCAGCTCCAATCTTCCTTCGATTAGCTGGCCAGCAATGGCTTGTGGGTACATTGTACTTTCAACTTCAAGTCCCCCCCCCACCATTCATCTGATGGGAAGGGGCTTGGAGCATTTCATGTTGAATATGTTTGACAGTTGAACTTCCCTTATGGACTGTGATGGCCAGATATCAGCCAATCAGCTGTTTGCATCACATGATTCAAACACCTGCTGAACAAATTTAATACAGAGTTTTTTTTTCTCAAAAATGCATGCTCAAAAACACTGATGATACAAACAGATCAGCAGCCGCTAGCACTGCAAAACTATTTAGACAAACATTGAGCAGTAGGATTTTTTTAAGCAGGGAATTTATTTAGGACTAATTTATATAATTTATGATTGATTGATTGTCCATCAAATAATTGCCTGCTGAGTGGGCCAGCATTACATAAAGGGGAGGGAAGTAGAATTCAACTGAGTTGCATGAAAATGCACATGTACAAAAAGCTGATTGCACTGTCCAGCACTTTTAGTAAGGAATCATTGAATCTACCTGCCAAACAACCATTAAAGGGTCAACAAACTGGCAAACAGCCTATTGAAAAATCAGCTCCCTATTTATGACTGACAAACAGGACATGAACCAAACTGGTGTTTGTGTGATCATCTCTAAGAATGCTCACATTGTTGTGTGTTTGGACAAAAATATCAGATGGTATACTATCACTTACCCAGACCTGGATGGCTCTCAGCCTTACCTACTGCACAGGGAGAGCCAGTTTGGTGTAGTGGTTAAGTGCGCGGACTCTAATCTGGGAGAACGGGGTTTGATTCCCCACTCCTCCACTTGCACCTGGCTGGATGGCCTTGGGCAAGCCATAGCTCTGATAAGAGCTGTTCTTGAAAAAGAACAGTTTCTGTCAGAGCTCTCTGAGCCCCGCCTACCTCACATGGTGTCTGTTGTGGGGAGGGGAAGGGAAAGGAGTTTGTAAGCCGCTCTGAGACACCTTTGGGTAGTGAAGGGTGGGGTATAAATCCAATCTCTTCTTCTTCATCATCATCTTCTTCTTCTTCTTCTTGTGGGGAGAGGAAAGGAAGGAGATTTTAAGCCACTCTGAGACGAACATATCAAATGTGCTAAACAGATTATATTCTGTTTCTGCATTTCGAATGCATCTCTTCTTTTTCTTCTTCGAAATTGTGCCAAGATCTGAGAGTATTGAAGAAGAAAGGCAAATGTAAAGGGATCTAATCCCAAACTAGCCCACCATTCGTTGTTCAATGACAGCAAGAAAGGAATTTCCTCTGCTTGAGAAGAACTTTAGGGATTGGTAGTAAGAACTGTGTTGGAATGCACTAAGATGACAGCAAGAAAGGAATTTCATCTGTTTAAGAAGAACTTTAGGGATTGGTAGTAAGAACTGTGTTGCAAGGCACTAAGGTTTTCTAAGCCTTCCCACTATGAAAATGCATCCGCTGAAATGTTGCAGGTGGCCATGTGCAGTTCCATAAGACAGATGATTGTGTAGAGGTAGTCATTGCACTTTGAATGATGCAAAACTAAGTGTACATCTTTCTTTTGATGACAAGAGGCAGCGTGCTTCTTCACAGAGTCAAGCTTATAGAAAATGGTGGGTTGCAAGCACCATATAACCCACATGCCTTTTTCTGCATCTGTCGAGCACAAAAAAGTGTAAAAGGGAATGCCCGAGTCTATCATTGATGTGTTACCAGAAGAATCTGATTTATTCAAGTCACAGTACAGCTCTTTCTCCACAATCATGTTATTTCACGATTATCTAACCCCCCCCCCCCCACAGCTGGACATGCATTACGAACAAGTCAAATGCGTTCATTCAGTTTTTATTTGTATGACTCTTTTGAATCAATACCTCAGCAACTGATCCTTGAAAATTTAAGAACCAGTGGACTGTAGAAACTGAAATGGATAAAAGGGTGGAAGGCAGGTTTGGATGAAATATACTGAGATTTTAATGGGGAGTAGAAAATAAGAATGTCATCATTATCTCCCTTATCAAGTCTCCTTATTTGATCACGGTTTCATATCATTCTCATTTCTTAAACGGCAAGAAGCATTAGAGGACATATAACTTTGTCTCTAGATAATTTCTCGGTTGTCATATTTATGTAATTCATTTATACCCCACCTTTCCCCCCCATTGGGGACCCAAAGCAGCATACATTGTTCTCCCCCCCCTCCAATTTATCTTCACAACAATCATGTGAGGTAGGTTAGGCTGAGAATTTGTGACCGGCCCAAGGTCACCCAACAAACTTCCATGGCAGAGTGGGGTTTGAACGTGAGTTTCCCTGAACCAAGTCTGACACTTGGACCACTACACAACACTGTTTCCATACCCAGGAAGGAAGAAATGGGGCTCTTTAAATGGGTTACTCTAAGTTTCGCTAAATTAACAGTTGACGTGCACAACTTATAAATTGTTCCCTTCCTTTGGTGTGGCTTCCCTAAAAAGACTGTCTATGGGGTTGCTAGCATATAAAAGTATATACCCTGGCTTCAGGTTTAGAATAATCATACTGTTATTTCTTGCTTGCATACCAAAGTAAGCCAAGAGATGGTATTCCTCAACATTATGATGGTCAGGAGTTCAAACGATGATGCCCTTCCCTATTCCCTGGGTCCCGTTAGCTCAAATGTTCTGATCTGAATCCCTTTACTATCTTTAGATGCCTGAGGTACTGCTTGTTGTGCCTGTCTCTCATCCAGAAATAAGCAGAGTTTTCTGTTTGCTACAGAGAGTTGGGGTCGGAGTGAGGTATGACGGTGGTGATGGGGGAGAAGATGCTAACTATAAAGGCACAGAACTGGAAAAAGGATGACAGATGGATGTATACAAGCCAGCAATATCCCAGTATGTTGTTATTTATGTAGCACTTGGGGGGGGGGGAAACCAGGGGTGGTGCACTGTGGACTCAAGTGGTGATAAAAGTGCTGTTGCCAACCCCAACCCCCAGTCAGAATAATGAGGCAGACACAGGATTGGGATTAACTAAAGATCACTTTATTGATTATTTAGACTTCTGTGGCAAGGGTAAAACCCGAGTGTGGAAATCAGCCAAGGCAGGTGTCACCCTCCTGACCACATCCTTGTCTTGTGCTGGGTGAGCCATCTTTGCCCCAGATGCAAGCCATACCCTTGGCTCACCCCCGGCTGGCATGGCAAACTCTGAGCTGCCCTGTAGTGCCCCAGCTTCCCAAACCATGTAATCCAGGAAGGAGGAACCCTGCCAGGGCAGCTCTGTATAAATAATAATGAGTAAAGAAACAGTAGAATTATATTAAAATTGTGTATTATGTTATTTATATTAGTGAGTGAATTTACTGAATATAAATATTCTAAACATAAATCTTACATTAAAACAATAAACACAATAGTTATTACAAATCTGTTGTCACAGTTTTGTTCAGAAAGAATACATGCTAATGCAATGAAGCCAATACAGATGTCTGTGAAGAAGTAACACTTGTAATAATCTATCCACTAAAGTCCATTTCCAAATACACTAAATCATAAATAGGATTAATAAACTGAGTAGAAGAAAGAGCTTGATAAACTGAGTTGAAAGGTGAGTTTGATGAGAAGCTGAGGGCTGCAGTCACACACACTAAACAATCTACTTTCAATCCACTTTCAGTGCACTTTCAAGATGGATTTTACTGTGTGAACTGGCAAAATCTAGTTGTAAAGTGCATTGAGAGTGGATTAAAAGTGGATTATTTAGTATGTGTGACCACAGTCTGCTCCTATTTCCATCAATCTTCATCAGTAAATTCACTCACTAATATAAACAACATAATAAATAATTTTAATATAATTCTCGTGTTTGTTTATTTATTTATTTATTTTATTATTGAGATTTATATCCCGCCCCATCCAATATTCAGCTCGGGGCGGCTTACAAGATTAAAATAGAAATACAAACAACAACAATTTAAAACAGTATATCCAATATAAAATATGGTGCTGAAATAATTTACATAAAATCCAAGATGGACGACGTCCCACACTGGCAAGCCAAGTTCTTCACAGTAGGAGCACCAGGGAGAATGTTCCCCCAGTCCTGTTGAGCGACATATTTAGTTTCATTATTATTTATTTATATGAAGAAGAAGAAGAAGAGATTGGATTTATACCCCACCCTTCACTACCCAAAGGTGTCTCAGAGCTGCTTACAAACTCCTTTCCCTTCCCCTCCCCACAACAGACACCATGTGAGGTAGGTGGGGCTGAGAGAGCTCTGACAGAAACTGCTCTTTTTCAAGAACAGCTCTTATTAGAGTTACGGCTTGCCCAAGGTCATCCAGCCAGGTGCAAGTGGAGGAGTGGGGAATCAAACCTGGTTCTCGCAGATTAGAGTCTGTGCACTTAACCACTACACCAAACTGGCTCTCATGATTAGTTACAATGCAGTGTTATCTTTGTTTCTGTTATTTCATATACTGCTTTCCCTTTTTTGTTCCTAGAGCAGCTTTGAAGGCAGTCCATATTCACTGCCCAAGGCTGCAAAACCCACAGGTAGGTCATGATGGACCTTTGACCCCCAAACAGGGGAGGTGCTCTCTGGTGCTCACCACATCCACTTTTCCCCTTTCTGCACCAACGTGCCAAGTGACTGAACCTGTTTAACAGCTTCATGCCTACTGATAACATCCAATCCATTGCAAATAGTGAAAGGTAGGTGAAAAACACCCCCTTGCCATGCCAATTGTAAGGAGGGCAAAAAAAAAATCCTACCTCACTTTGAAAATGGTGACCAGCAAAAGCCTACACTGTCCGCACCTGCAGAAGCCTATTGACTCCATGGGCCGATGAGCCATGATGTAGGAGAAAGGTGATCTTTCATTAGTTTCTATGTGCAAAGGAAAACCCAGTTTAAAATCTTAGAAAAACCATATACTTATAAGTGACTATCTCCTGTTTGTACCATACAGACAAATGTGACCAGAGTTCAACAAAGAATGTCAGCGATCTAAATTAGCAGGTGAAAAGTACTGAGACTGATGAGTGATTACAGCTCTCATACTTTTATTAATGCAGAACAATACAACTTTAGCCGGCTTGCAGGCCGGCTTATATTCCGTGAAAACCACACACACCCCCACACCGTTACAGGCTATTTACAGTGGCTGAGAGTTCCATGGGCTCACGGCTGGGAGCCTAGCCCTTGGATTGGTGCGGGCTAGGATCTGCTTAGTCCATTGTTCTCTGGAGCGAAGCTCGGAGGTTTAGCAGGACCACATGGAGCCCCTGTTTGCCACAAGTCGGGACTGAATACATTACAGTAGGTAACAGAGATTTTAACAAAAGAGAGAAGAGTTACGTTAAATGATTATAGTGCAGCCACTGTGGCGTGATATGTTATTTCTGTTACTTTTATTACTGTGACTGTATTGAAAAAGAGATGTGGGGATGATGTACGTTGATAGTTTTTCATCACTATCAATAATCATAATAAAGAAACCCAATAGGGATATTTGTAATGCTCCTGGGAAACTTTTCAATAAAATGAAAAGAAGAAAGTTTGTTGCAAAAAGGTATGTAGGGCCCCGGTCATACGAGCGAGATAATCCGGGCAGGGGAGCAAGGCTTTTGCTCTGGAGCAAAATGAAGCACGGTATCGTGATCAGACATTCCCCCAAGGCTTTGTGCTCAGGCCGTCAGCTACTGATCACACATTGATGGTGAAGCGTGGCAAAGAAGGGCGAGGTGGTTCAGCAGTAACTCATTTGTGCGGGTGAGCAGTTCTGTGTTTGTGCACATACCACGGAGGTGTAAAAAAAAAATCTGGTGGGACGCAGACGGGCACCGGATGTGATGGGATACCAGTGCTTCCGTGATCCGATGCCCACCCGCACCCTGCGTTTTCTGAAAAATACTGCACTTTCCCAGGTATCTTTTTACTCCACATCTTCAGCAGGGCGATACGGGTTGCCAATGGGTGGGGAATACTTGCCAGATGTTTTAATGTGATCGCGCCTGTAAAATCCACCCAGCATTCATCCCTATCATGTGGCTAATTCTGCGTGTGACCGGGACCTAGGTGAAACTAATTCAAAAACCACAATGCTCACAGAGCACAAAGAAACGGCTTTTGATCTCTTGACTCTAGACTCTAGATTTTATTTACATTATTTTATTTGCTTGGTCAGAGTCCTGAAATAACTGTTGAGTGTTTTTGTTTTTTCATCACTTGCTGGTGTATGTGTGTGTGTGGGGGGGGTGGCTCAAAAAATCTGGTCATGCAGTGAGTGATATGAATGGACTGAGAGTCCAGGAGCAGTTCCTCAACATGGGAAGCATGAGGATGAGGCTTTGACTTCAGGCCTATCACTCTAGAAGGCTTGTTTGCCCTGATAAACCATTAAGAGGTGATCAATAAATTGACATGAGAAAACTTGTAAGATCTTCAAAATAACTATCAAATTCTACGTGCCTGACCCTCATTTAAAGTACACCACACATCACACAATCTCCCCATTGTACTTCCATTCTTGATAGAAAGTGAGCCACTTCTTGGACCTACTTCTCCCAATATGAAGCTGTGAATCACTTCACATCCTCTTAATCTCTTAAAAAGTTCTTCAGTTGGTCACCACTTTTCATGGAATGGTGCCAGCTCTTTGTAACAACTGGTCAGAGTTAGTGAGGTGAACTCTTACACTAGTGCAGTTCCATAGACATTGCAAGAGTATCTGATTTAGAAAGAAGTTGCTAACAGCAGGGATAATGCTGGTCCCTGACTGACAGGGAGGGGCCTGTTGCTCAGTGGCAGAACATCTACTTGGTATGCAGAAGGTTCAGTCCTAGGTATCTGTAGTTAAGGGATCAGTTAGTAGGTTATATGAAATATTTCTACCTGAGACCATGGAGAGCGACTGCCATTCTGTGTAGACAATGCTGACCTTGATGGACCAAAGATCTGATTCAGTATAAGATGGCTTCATGTGTGTTCATGTGACCTATGTTGATAATATTACAAAAACTATTATGAGGTACCTACAACAAATGTGCTTAAAATGGACTTGTATGTGTAAGTTAGGCCCCTGCCACACGGCAGAAAAAAACACGGCCAAAGTGCGGCTATTCAGAGCCGCACAAAAAAAGACACGTGGCGGTGGGATCACACAGATCCCCTGAGCTGCCGCGCCATTGCTCCCCCGCACAATCAGATGCCGGGGAGGAAGCCACCGACAGGAGACCGAGGCAGCCGGCTGCGCATGTGTGTGCATGCGCAGTTTGGCTGGGAGCCTCAGATGCGCCGGCAGAAGGACGTGCCGGCGATCCCATGGCCGCGCTTGCCGCGGCCTTTCTGTTAAGTCCACCTCTGTAGGTGGTTTATTTTAACAGCGGATTTTCGGCCTGAAGGGACGTATCGGGGATGGGTGAGCACCGCTTCCCAGATGTTGCGGTGAGATCGTGCCCGTTTGCTGCGCCCCCGATCCGTCCCTCTCCCAGCCCAAAACCTTCCGTGTGACCGGGGCTTTAATATATCTAAGAACATCACTGAGAATATCTACCCCCTTCCTGCCAAAATGGCAGCCTGAACAGCACTCCCCACTCATTAATCCTAACCAAGCAATATTTACAGTAGGGCAACTATGCTGCTAGGTAGGTCGCTGCAGTTGTAATCCAGATTCCTACCCAACACTATCAGGGATTTCTTTTCTCCCCTTAGTAGTTTATAGACATTTTGGGAAATGGATTTCTGATCATGGCAATTTCACCTTTTGTTGTAGCCTGGTAATTCTAACACAGCTAAGGTCATGGGATGAAGCTGAATACCTGATCACCTGTGGAGCTAAAGAGAAAGGTCAAGATTTTCTGTGGACAGTTGTGAAGGATCATTGACAATAGGTGCTAAGGTGGTCTGTCATGCCTTCTTTTTCTCTCTGTGCTGAAGAAAGAGAACAGCTAGGGAGACATAGTGTAGATGAACTTAGAAAAGTCATGGATCAGGAGATGTGGTGTAACAGATTTTTAAATATCTAGCTCACATCTTGAGTTAGTATAATGGCTTGAGTTTTACAAACACAGGAAATGTAATCACCTGGGGACTATTAAATACTATCCATGTCTCCTATGAATCATAATTGCAGCAACAGCTGCTGCAGAGGAATGCTGTGCTGATGCATGGTGAAAATGGGATGTTAATAGCCTCACAATGTCTTATGCACTTCTTATTTGCCACATGTGGCAGACATAGTTAATACCTGCTGAACAACCGGAAACATTCTGCAAGGAAGAAACCGGTTAAGAATGCTTTTATGTGAGCCTAGAGCCCTATACTTTTGAGTTAATCTGCAATACATTATATTGATATTAAACTAATTTAGAAATGACAGACTTCAGTGTCTCTCCTATGTGTGGCTGATATCAAAAGTATAAGTCAATGGGCTGTCTCCAGAAACCACACTGAGGCCAGAATCCATCCATCAGGCTTCTTTCCTTTGAATATTCAGTTCCACTTATTTCTATGTAGCTATTTTTTTAAAAAGTTCATTAGTTTTGCTTTCTAACAGCTATTATTTAGCATTGATACTGGCCTGTGTTATGCACACGCATCAGATCTGTGGTATAAAATGTGTGCTTTCTTCTCTAAAATATTCCGGGACTTGGTTTCTTCTAGGCCACCACTTCCAAGAATTTCAAAGAGGAATGCAAAATATTGGCATGCATATGCCCCTCAGATTCAATGAGGGGTATGTAAATTTTTCACATGGGTATCTGGTAGGGTTGCCAAGTCTAGGTTGGAAAATACCTGGAGACTTTGGGGGCAGATTCGGGAGAGGTTGGGGAGGGGAGGGGCCTCAGCATGATACAATGCCATACAGTCTACCCTTCAAAGTAGCCATTTTCTCCGGGGGAGCTGACCTGTCAGCTGGAGATCAGTTGGAAAAGCGGGAGATCCCCAGGCCTCACCTGGAGGCTGGCAACCCTAGTGCCTGGAGTTGAATTCAAAAGATAGGATAGTCAGGTTAGGAAAGTTAGGATAGTTAGGATAGTTAGATAGTCAGGTTAGGAAAGGCACAGACAGGTATAGGAAAAAGCCTGCATGGTTAACAAACAGAGTAATGGAGGCTGTAAAAAGTAAAAAGAATTCCTTTAAGCAGTGGAAAGCTAGTCACAGTGAGGCTGATAAAACGGAACACAGGCTATGGCAAATAAAATGCAAGTCTGAGGTCAGGCAGGCAAAAAGGGAATATGAGGAGCATATAGCAAAAAACGTAAAAACCAACAATAAAACTTTCTTCAAATACATTAGAAACAGGAAACCAGCCAGGGAGGCAGTGGGGCCCTTGGACAACCAAGGGGTAAAAGGAGTATTGAAGGATGATAGGGAAATGGCTGAGAAGCTAAATGCATTTTTTGCCTCCGTCTTCACTGTGGAAGATGAGAAGTGCTTGCCCACTCCAGAACCACTGATTTCAGGAGGGGTGTTGGAAGACCTGAGTCAGATTGAGGTGACGAGAGAGGAGGTCCTAAAACTGATAGACAACTTAAAAACTGAAAAATCACCAGGCCCAGATGGCATACATCCGAGAGTTCTGAAAGAACTCAAATGTGAACTTGTAGATCTCCTGACAAAGATATGTAATCTTTCCTTAAAATCTGCCTCCATTCCTGAGGATTGGAAGGTAGCTAATGTCACTCCCATCTTTAAAAAGGGTTCCAGAGGAGATCCGGGAAATTACAGGCCAGTCAGTCTGACGTCGATACCGGGTAAATTGGTGGAAACCATTATTAAGGAAAGAATTAGTAGGCACATAGATGAACAAAACCTATTGAGGCAGACTCAGCACGGTTTCTGTAAGGGAAGATCTTGTCTCACTAACCTGTTAGTGTTCTTTGAGGGGGTGAACAAACATGTGGACAAGGGGGATCCAATAGATATTATTTACCTTGACTTCCAGAAAGCTTTTGATAAAGTTCCTCATCAAAGGCTCCTAAGTAAGCTCAAAAATCATGGGATAGAAGGACAAGTCCTTTTATGGATCAAAAACTGGCTAGTTCATAGAAAACAGAGAGTGAGTGTAGGTGGGCAATTTTCTCAGTGGAGGGTGGTAAGCAGTGGGGTACCGCAGGGATCAGTACTTGGTCCACTGCTTTTTAACTTGTTCATTAATGATTTGGAGATGGGAGTAAGCAGTGAAGTGGCTAAATTTGCGGATGATACAAAGTTGTTCAGGGTGGTGAAAACCAGTGAGGATTGTGAGGCACTCCAAGGGGATCTGTCAAGGATGGGCGAGTGGGCGTCAACATGGCAAATGGGGTTCAATGTGGCCAAGTGCAAGGTGATGCACATTGGAGCCAAAAATCCTAAATATAAATACACATTGATGGGGTCTGAACTGGCAGAGACTGAGCAAGAGAGAGATCTTGGAGTTGTAGTGGATAACTCACTGAAAATGTCGAGACAGTGTGTGACTGCAATAAAGAAGGCCAATGCTATGCTGGGGATTATTAGGAAGGGTATTGAAAACAGATCAGCCAATATAATAATGCCCCTATATAAATCAATGGTGAGACCTCATTTGGAATACTGTGTGCAGTTCTGGGCACCACACCTTAAAAAGGATATTATAGCTTTGGAAAAAGTGCAGAAAAGGGCAACTCGAATGATAAAAGGGTTGGAACACTTTCCCTATGAGGAAAGGTTAAAGCGCTTAGGGCTCTTTAGCTTGGAGAAAAGACGACTGAGGGGTGACATGATCGAGGTTTATAAGATTATGCATGGGAAAGAGCAGGTAAAGAAAGAGGTACTTTTCTCCCTTTCTCACAATACAAGAACTCGTGGGCACTCCATGAAACTGCAGAGCGGTCGGGTTAGAACGGATAAAAGGAAGTACTTCTTCACCCAAAGAGTGATTAACACATGGAATTCACTGCCACAGGAAGTGGTGGGTGCTACAAGCATGGACGGCTTCAAAAGGGAATTAGATAAGCATATGGAGCAGAGGTCCATCAGTGGCTATTAGCCACAAGGTATAGCTAGGGGCTCTGGGGCAAGTGATGCTCTGTCTTCTTGGTGCTTGGGGGGGGTCAACAGTGGGAGGGCTTCTAATGTCCTGGCCCCACTGCTGGACCTCCTGATGGCACTGGTATTTCTGGCCACTGTGTGACACAGAGTGTTGGACTGGATGGGCCTTTGGCCTGATCCAACATTGGCGTCTCTTATGTTCTTATGTTCTTATAGTAGGAATTAACAAGCCATTGTGTCTTAGGGCTAACTCCTTGTTTTGTTTTCTTCTGGAAAAGAAGATATGTGCAACCAAAAAATGGGGAGAAAAACACAACCCTACATGAGAAAGGTAACCAAAAAGGTTGAGACAAAGAAAAAGAAACTTAAAGATAGCTACGCACTCCATTGGAGCTTTGAGCATTGCAGATTAGGCCTAAGTAGATCCATGGGCATATGAAATATTGTAAATCTTGGTGAGTTGCTCATGTTGCATCTCAAGAATATTTATCATTACTTACTCCATGGGTGAACATCTTAGTGTGAGTTAGGTCCATTCTGTGTATGGTGAGATTTATGTATATTTCTGTTAAATTTATGGAGTGCTCAGTTTGAATTTTACCACTGAGGAAGGCTTTTAGCAAAATGAGTTTGGTATTAGTTCTTGTATATGGATATAATTTGTACCTTTTAAACTGTATTTATATGATTGGACATTTGTCTTTATATTAGGATTAGGTACTCATATGCAGAACCATAGAATTCTGGTTTTTAAATATTTTAGCATTTTTGAATGTATAATTAAATTATATACAGTATTTTGTACATTAGCACTACGTTCATAGCTGTGTTTAACCTCTGGATCTACTGTGGATCTGTGAGATCAGATGCGTGTTGCAAGCTCAGTGCTGGGAACTCACTTGGGACCACGCTGTGCATACCTCCTCCATACTGTTTTTATGGCATGAAAAAGCCCCATGGAGGTAATATTTGCCCCACTGGGAGTTCCATGTATACTGATGGGGTACACTCAGGTTTTCTGTAGGGGGAAACTGCATACCCTGGGGCCATTTCAGGTCTGGGAAATGGCACAGAGGGAACAAGCTGCCTCTCACCACACATACCACAGTTCTTCTCCAAACCAGGCTGCATGTGTCTGCCAGATCTCCAGCACAGAACTTGCAACACTTGTCTGATCATGCAGACACGGGGCAAACATCATGGGTTGGATCCAGCCTGCTTTTTCACTATGTCTCACCTAATCCCCTTCCTTGCTAGAATCTCTGTCAGACATGTCTTTTGCCCTTGCAGGTCCCATGATCCCCAGCATCACCTTTTTTGGTAGTCAAAGGGAGTTCTCCCTTTTTCTCCAACAGAAAAGCTGGTTGGATTCAACCCAATGTATAGTTAGGCCCTGGGTACATAGACTGGATACAGGGTTGGTGAAGAAACTACACTCACTGTTCAAAGGTTGTTGAGAACAGTTCCTCTGAAAATCATATTTAGATCATCACAATCACTTCCAGGGTTTCTAGACCTTCCAAGCAGCTCTAGCAAGTCCAGTGGATACATGGATATGCTCAGTTTGAAGCTGCCAGTCCATAAGATACACACTGCTAAACATTATAACCTAGATGGATTACTTGCCACAGTGGCTGTTTTCAAAGTTATCCTATCATGAAAGGGGCCTGTGAGTAATTGAGGCCACAGCCATTTCCTCATGAATATTTTCAACATTGAGAGAATGTCTCCATTTTTGGCCATTTTTTTCTGTACTCTATGAAGATATGTTCACTTACTTACTTACACAGTCTTTACTTGCCCTCAGTGACACCATCAGATCAGATCAGATCAGATCAGATCAGGGCTTCCGGTCTAGCTAAGATGGAGGACTGAAGCGTTTCGCAATCGTGCGAAGCGAGCGACGGCCACTTTTGACAGTTTGGGCAATATACAGCCCAACGCATCACTCCCCAGCGAGGGGGGGGGACAAGCAGGCAGCAGCGCCCTAGAGGGAGTGTGAGGTTGGCGTAATCCAGCTTCGGAAGAAGCTGAATTGGGCTTTGACCTCCTCCCACGAAGAAGGCAAGTGCCAAGCAACTCTATAGTGGCCGATCGAGCCGGGCTACCGGCATAAATTCTTCGTCAGCAGACTTCTTTGAAGAAGGACAACAACTGTGAGTTAAAAGAAACAATGCGAAACCCGTTTTGAACGTGCTAGATAACAAAAACGTGCCGCTTACCTGAACTGAGTTTGGAGTCAATTTGAATTAAGCGGTTGAGCGGAAAATGAATAGTAAATCCCAGAAATCCGATTCCGGAGAGAAAAAAGTTGATTGAAGCCTTTAAAAACTGTAAAAACGCTTATTGTTTAACATTCCTGTGGTGAAGATGGAGCCGTGTGCGCAACTGTAAAATCGAAACTCACGAACAATAGCGTGGGAAGAGCAGGCTGGTGTCACAAAGAAAGAGGTCCGTGTGAAACATCCAGGAAGTTGAATTCCTAGACGGGCATTAGCGAAAGGAAGACAGTGGAACTTTTAAAGGTGCCGGACCGGAAGTGAGTTGTATGCGGAAGGAAGGGCCTGCAAAGTATCAATTTGACCTACTCTACATGAAATTACCATAGAGAAGTTGCGCCCGACATTTTGAGGAGGACTTCAACTAAATTTGCTTTTTTAATATATTTCTAAGGGTCTTTGGAAAGCGTAAACAGAGAGGCATGGAGGACTAAATCTTATCATCTAGAAGAGTGCTTTATCTTGCGAATCTGTGAATTGAAAAGAAATCGCCAAGACGGAGACCAGGAGAGGCAAGAAAAGAGCCGACTCAGACCCAGAACTTAAACCAGTTGTGAGACCTAGGATTGGATCTACTTCAGCCCCCAAAATGTCAAGGGGAAGAGAGAAAAAAGAGATGCAGGCCTCCATGGAAGCAATGGAGAAGAGAATGACAGAGGCAATACAAGCCATGGGGGAGCAGATAGAAAAAACATTGGGGGACCAACTGGAGAAGCAAACTCAGATTCATCTGAAACATCTAGAAGAAGTCCAAGAGAAGAACATAACAGCATTGAAGGAACTGGTTACTACAGAAATAACTTCAATCAAGCAAGAAATGGAAGGAGTTAAGAAGGATGTTCAAGCAAATGCAACCAAGACTACAGAGACAGAGGAGAAGATACAAAAAATAGAAGAGAAACAAGATTCTTTGACTCAACAAATTACAAGATCAGAGACAATGATGGAGTTCAGAAGGATGCAGACTCATCTGAGATTCAGAGGCATTAAGGAAACAGAGAATGAGAATTTAAAAGAAAAAATGATGGAAGTGATAACGGCTTTTTTGGGCGAGGAAGAAGGGTCAATGGACTCAGACTTTGATTTGATTTATAGAGTGAACTCCAGAATTGCAGAAAAGAAGAATTTACCAAGGGATGTAATTGTACAATTTGTAACAAGATCAATAACAGAGGAGATATTCAAGAAGCAATTCAACGTCCCTTTTGTAATAGAGGGAAACAAAATTATGGTGATGAGAGAACTCCCAAGAACAATACTGCAAGACAGGAAAAGGTATAAATCCTTGGCTGACAAACTCAGAGCTTTGAGCATCAGATATAGATGGGAGATTCCACAAGGTTTATCCTTTACGTATCAAGGGGTGAGGATTCAGATCAGATCGATGATGGACTTTTATAAATTTAAGGCGGACAATGCGGACGTCTTTGGAGAACTTTAAAATAAAACGCATAATGGAGTACAAATTGTTGTCATGGAATGTTAATGGATTAAATTCACCAAACAAGAGGAAAAGAATCAATCATTGGATACAGAAACAGAAATGCAACGTGATATGCTTGCAAGAAACACATATTAGAAAACAGGATATAAAATATTTAAAGAATGCTTTATTTGGAATTGAATTTTGTTCTGCGGCCTCAAATAAGAAAAAAGGAGTTGTGACATATGTGAAGAAGGAGTTACAACCTACAGAAATTTTTAAGGACATAGATGGCAGATACGTGGGTGTGGAATTAATGATTCAGCAGAAAAAAACATTGTTGATCAACGTGTACGCACCCAATGGAGCAAAGGAAAAATTTTTTAAGGATATAACTGACCAATTACAACAATTGACTTATGAGCAAGTTATTATGGCCGGAGACTTTAATGGGACAATAGATCGTCTAGACAGAAAACCACAAAAGGACAACGAATTCAGCGGAAAATTGCCAAAGAATTTTTTTGAATTAGTTAAGCAAGAAAAATTAGAAGATGTTTGGAGGAAATGGAACCCGATGCAGAAAGACTTTACTTTTTATTCCAATAGACATTGCTCTTTTTCCAGAATTGATATGATTTGGATGTCTGAAGAATTATCAATGAAAACACATAAGACTGAAATTTTGCCAAGATGTAATTCAGATCACAATCCGGTGGTATGGAGTTCCACAGAAAGGAAAAAACCCTTTCTGTGGAGGATTAATGAAGACTTGTTGGATAAGAAAACGGTAATTGAGATGTTAAAGGAAGAAACGAAACAATTCTTTCAACAAAATTTAAATAAAGAAACACCGATACAGATTGTATGGGATGCTTATAAAGCGGTGATGAGAGGAATTCTCATCTCGCAAAACGTGAAGCAAAAAAAGGAAAAACTTCAAAAACAAACAGAAGTGTTAGAAAAAATTGCTCAGAAAGAAAAGGAATTAAAAAAGAAGCCTGGAAAAAAGCAAATTATTAAAGAATTAAAGTTGCTGAAGGAACAACTGAATGAGACTTGGAATCAGGAAATGTATTGGAATTTAAAGAAGTTACAACAGAAATCTTTTGAAGGGGCGAACAAACCGGGAAAATACTTAGCTTGGCAACTTAAGGCTAGAAGAGAGAGAAGAATGATAACCAAAATAATAGAAGATGGAAAAGAGTTCGTTGATCCTAATGGAATAAAGAGATGTTTCTTCAAGTATTATGCTAAACTATTCCAAACAACTAGAGTTGATCTTGAGAAGATTAAAACATATTTAAAGGAGATTCCACTACCAAAAATAAGTAAGGAATACAAAGATTTATTAAATGGTCCAATTCAAAAAGAAGAAGTGATGAAGGCAATAGAAGAGACAAAGTTGGGGAAGGCGCCTGGGCCGGACGGATTTACAGCGAAATTCTACAAAAAGATGAAAGAAGAAATTTCCCCGGTCCTGGAAGCTTTAACCAACGAAATAAGAGAAAACAAAAAGGTGCCGGACTCATGGAAAGAAGCAATTATTTCTTTGATTCCAAAGGAAGGACAAGATTCAACAAATGTAAAGAACTACAGGCCAATATCTCTTTTGAACAACGATTATAAAATCTTTGCAAAAATTATTGCAGAAAGGGTGAAAAACTATTTACAAACGGTAATTTCTGAAGATCAAGCGGGCTTTTTACCCAAAAGGCAGATTAGAGACAATGTAAGAATAGTAATGGACGCAATTGAATATTATGAAAAGCACCCAGAAAAAGAAGTAGCTTTTCTGTTTGTTGATGCAGAAAAAGCTTTTGACAATCTTAATTGGAATTTTATGCACCAGATGATGGAAAAGATTGAAGCGGGACAACATTTTAGAAATTGTATTGAAGCTATCTATTCTGAACAAAGAGCTAAAATAAATGTGAATAAAGAACTGACAGATAACTTCAAAGTACAGAAAGGAACAAGGCAAGGTTGTCCGTTATCACCGTTATTATTTATCTGGGTATTGGAAATACTTTTACAAAAAATACAGTACGATCAAGAAATAAAGGGCTTGACACATAAAGGACACCAATACAAATATCGAGCATTTGCAGACGATGTAATGTTTATGGTGGAAAACCCAACAGAAAAATTGACATTGCTTTTTCAAAAAATAAAGGAGTTTGGAGAATTGGCCGGCTTTTACGTAAATAAGAATAAAACAAAACTTATATGTAAAAACATGATCAAACAAAAACAAGTGGAACTACAAGAACTGGTACAATGTGAAGTAGTTAAAAAAACAAAATACCTTGGAATTGAATTAACGGCAAAAAATATAGACCTATATAAGAATAATTATGAGAAATTATGGACTAAGCTGACTCAAGATTTTAAGAAATGGGATAAAATGAACTTATCACTGATGGGAAGAATATCAGTTATAAAAATGAATGTCCTACCACGTTTGATGTTCCTGTTCCAAACAATACCAATTCTGCATAAAACGGATTTGTTGGCCAAGTGGCAACAAGAGTTGTCAAAATTTGTTTGGGCAGGCAAGAAACCAAGGATCAAAATGAAAATACTTTGTGATGCCAAAGAAAGAGGAGGTCTACAAATGCCAAATCTTAGACTATATTATGAAGCGGTTTGTCTAACATGGATGGATCAATGGGTGAAGCT
This sequence comes from Gekko japonicus, assembly GCF_001447785.1. Taxonomy (NCBI): domain Eukaryota; kingdom Metazoa; phylum Chordata; class Lepidosauria; order Squamata; family Gekkonidae; genus Gekko; species Gekko japonicus. Next base: position 244,721 of record NW_015165284.1, read on the forward strand.
TGAAAATGACAGATTGTTGGGGTTGGAAGGGCATGATTGTAGATTTGGCTGGCATGCATATTTATGGTATGACAAGATAAAAATGGACAGTTTTTTTAAACTTCACTTGGTGAGAAAAGCTTTGTATATGGTATGGACAAGATATAAGAAGTACCAGAGTGACTTAAGACCATTGTGGATTGTACCAGTAGAAGTGTTGATATCTTACTCAAGACAGCGAGGTAGAGACTGGTTGCCATATAGAGATTTAATTAAAAAAGAGGGAACAGAGTGGGTAATGAAAAAGCAGAATGAAATTGAATATGAATATGAGTGGTTGAAATATATGCAGATTTATGATCTTTTTAGATCTGACAAAAAAAACTATGGTTTTAGAGAGGAAAAAAATGAAATTGAAAAGGTATGGGAGAGTGGAGGAGGAAAAAATATTTCTAAAATGTATAAGGTGTTGTTAAAATGGTATACTGAAGATGAAACTGTTAAAGAACAAATGTTAAAATGGGCTATTAATATGAATAAGGAAGTAGATATGGAAACTTGGGAATATTTGTGGAAAAACTCTATTAAGATCTCGACATGTACTAATGTTAAAGAAAATTGTTATAAGATGATGTATAGGTGGTACATGACACCTAAGAAGATTGCAAATATGAATCAAAATATGTCAAACAAATGCTGGAAATGTAAGAGGCATGAGGGCTCATTTTATCATATGTGGTGGACTTGTGAGAAAGCTGTAGACTTTTGGACAAAAGTCCACAATGAAATGCAAAAAATATTGAAATGTTCTTTTAAAAAAGCACCGGAAATTCTGCTTTTGGGACTTAAAATGGAAGAAGTCAATACGACTAAAAAAACTTTACTCTGGTACCTGATAGTGACAGCGAGAATGATTTATGCTCAGTTTTGGAAGACAGAAAAGGTACCAGAGGTTGAAGAATGGATACAAAAAGTTCTGTTCATGGCACAAATGGATAAGATTACAAAAAAACTGAATAACAAAGAAGACGATGAGTTTTTTGGAGAATGGAATGACTTTAAAATTTATCTGGAAAAGAACTGGGATGTGAAACAAAACTTAATATGTTTAGATCAATATTAAGTCAAACGATGTTATCTTTAGATTGTAATGATGAAAAACTGATATTGTTGATGATATGAAGTAATTTGGAGCAGGGGTGGAAGCATTGTGGGAAGCCATTGGAGGGAGGGGAGGAACTGGGAATGGGGTAGACAATTGATAGAATGAAATGTTTTATATGTTGTATTCCTGAGAAAATAAAAAATTTGTTTACCAAAAAAAAAAAGATCAGATCAGATCAGATCACCAAATTATTTTGGTAGTTGCTGCCAATTACCAATGCTGCTGTTTATATGTTTTGGAAAGGGCCTCAATATAATAGGAAATTTGACAATCTTCCTTATAGCATGCTTTAGTGATATGTGTGTTTGTACTGAGAAGACCTGACTTCCTCCTCAACTATGACACTTTGGGAATGACCTTGAGCCAGTTGGTCATAGTCTAATGCAGGGCTCTTTTTGTAGAAAAAGCCCAGCAGGAACTCATTAGCATAATAGGCCACACCCAACAGCAGGAACTCATTAGCATATTGGGCCACACCCCTGACAGCACAGCTCATTAGCACATTAGGCCGCACCCCCATGTTACCAGAAGTGTGATTATCCAGCCATACCCACCTTTTGCTTGTTATTCTGTTTACCTTGTTTGTTGTCAAAACCCAGGGCTTTTTTGTAGTAGGAACCCCTTTGCATGTTAGGCCACACACCCCTAATGTAGCCAATCCTAATGAGTTTCTGCTGTTGGGTGTGGCCTATTATGCTAATGAGTTCCTGCTGGGCGTGGCCAACTTGGGAGCCAGCCAGAACTCCGTTCCTGTGCGTTCCTGCCCAAAAATAGCCCTGGTCTAACGCCTCATAAATTGTTCTCCTTGGAGAAAAAATGACATACATTAAGTAATAGATGAAATTAAATCAATCAAATCCATCTGTGGTAAGCATGATGCTTCTCAAAGCTGCTATATGATGCCATCTAGGATAAAAGTAAATCATCAGTCTCAGATGTTTTAAAAACACCATTGTACAAATCAAAGGTAAGCAGTTGCCAACAACCAGTATGACTAGTAATTAAAGAGTACAACCTTGGCTCCAATGCATGTTGATGCCTTCTGTGACTGTGATTACTTTCCTAGTTCTTGAGGTTGCTCTCAGAGACTATGCTCTTCTTTTTAACCTTACGTTCTAATTGGAACTTTTCAAAGTACAGGGAGTTTGTACTGGAAACCTTATCCTATTAAGGCTATGGGAGGTAGGCTTACCTAGCTGCCCAACAATGGCCCCTGCAGCTCCAGTTCCTTCCCCTGCTCAATGGAATAGTGGGAGAAAAAATGCAGGGGGGGGGGCTTCACTATCAATATTGTAATGTCACTTATGGCTGAGGAGCTGGAAGTGACATCACAGAATCCATGATCCTCAGCCTAGAATTTTCTAGAATCTCTATGGTATGGTTTGGGAGAATTCCTAGAGCATTGTGGATGCTGTGGTGCTACTTCTGGGTGCACAACAGGAAGCAATATTATGACATCCATGATGCTCCCCCTTCCCAGCATCTGCCCCTGCAACACTCCCCAGGATTGCCAGTAGAGGGCTGGAAACTGTAACAGGGGTGTTGTAATTGCAACAGATCTATGTTAGTACCAAAGGAAGGGGAATCAACAATACAATGAAATACTACAGTATTGAATAATATATTTTAGTACTGCTAAACACTGTTCTTTTTGTGAGACTTTCTTGTTAGAAATTCGATGCTGAAGATGTGTAATGAGACAGGTTTAAATCACATATGTGCCTCTTTGTACTCCTTTTGTGTGTGTGATGTTTCACCTTTGTGTGGCACTATGTCTTCTCCTCAAGATTTATGCTGATGATATGCAAGTCTAAAGGCATAAATGTCACACATTATCTATAGACGAATGCTTTAAAAATTAAAACAGAACCCTTGAGGAACATTTTTAATGCATGTTTACTAATGAACTATCTTTATGGTTTGACCAGAAGAGCAGAATAGTTTATTAATGCTGGATAGGGAATTGTTCCATGGGAATAAAATAGCAAACTATAGGAAGTTAAATTAGTGCAAGGGGTTATTTGGCATGATGATGTTCTAACCATCCCTACATTCAGTAGAGTTACAGAAATTCAAATGTTTTAGAAAGAAATAGTATTATCCAGTAGGAACCGATAACTTTTCTGTTAGGCAAGTACACTTATAGTCAGAGTGATATATCCTCTATGTACAAGGTCACTAAGGAACCCATATTGGTTAGTTGTTCCAGACCTCACCTATCCATAAAAGGGAAGGTGGTATGGTCTCTTACGATAATTGCACCTATATTGCCCACAAAATAATGGAGGAAGTTAAATAAACTCTTACATTCTTATTACAGATACATGGAGGATAGGTCTATCAGAAGCTTAAAGGCATGGTTACTAAAGAGTCCAGGATACTGGATAAGATGGACCACTGGTCTGACCCAGCATGGCTGTTATATTCTTAAGGTATAATGTGTGTTAAGTGTCATCAAGTCACTTCCAACATAAAGCGATGCTATGCATTAATGACTTCCAAAATCTCCTATCGTTAACAGCCTTCCTCAGGTCTTGAAAACTGAGGGCCATGGCTACCTTGATTGAGTCAATCCATCTCATGTGTCTTCCTCTTTTCCTACTGTAGCATGGATGGGAATATATAATGATTTTCATTCAGATTTTGCCCACCCACCCCTCGAATGAAACACACACACAAGTAATGGGTTAAACTTGGTATTTATTTATGTATAAGCAGATCTGCCTCAATTATATCAAATTAAGCCCAGGTTATCTTATGCCTGCAAGCAGGCTTCCTTAGGGAAAACCCACTCCGGCTCAGAGCCAGGTTCAGAATCCTTCTGTATCCCACTCATCACACCCCACACGTCAAATGCGTAGAGGAGATGTGGGAGCACATCCCAGCCCATGACTGCTAAGCCTTAAGGCTCAACATATGCTCCCCCAACCCTGAAGAGGCCCCCGTCTGGGCATCCTGGACTGCTAAGCCCCGTTTGAGGACCCCTCCTATTGTTGATATCTAGGAGTGCTTGCCAGCACAAATAAACCCCCCTCAACCCATGCTTTCCTGCCTTCCCAGAATGGGCCTAACCAGGTTACCAGGCCTATTTATGCCCTACCCCCCCAGACCATGTGAAGCAGGCGAAAAAAAAGTCTCCTTCCTGGCTCCCTAATCCAGCCAGCCAGTCACCTCTGATAGGCCAGTGCCCCCATGCTGGACCCTGATAGGCTCCACCACTCCCCGTGATTCTATTCAAGGATGTGGGGGGGGGTGGACAAAAGCCTGCACTTGTTGAAGTGCAAGCACCGGTCATTCATATACTTATATTTTTCTGGCTTTATAAATTTTGATATTAAAGTTTTACAAGTGGAGACCTGCAAGAAACTTGTGGGATGGTTCTCCCATTCCTAACAAGTTTTATTCCTCCCATCTCCCTCTCTCACACTATTTCCCATTTCTGCCTCCCTTTTCTTACTCTCGATCTCTCCTCCATGCATGGGACTTCCTCTCTCTTTCTGACCTGTCATCATTCTCTTTGTTTTTCTGCCTCCCCACCTCATCACTTTTTATCTCTCTTTCTGCTCCCCACCCCATCGCTCTCTTTCTGCCCCCATCACTCTCCCAACCTCCTGCCTGCTTCCTCCCCCACCCCACCCCACCCCACCCCACACAGCAGCAGCAGCCGCTATAGAGGTGGGGCTCCCCGCCACCCACTGGTTTCCTCCCCCCCCACAGCAGCAGTGGCAGTACTCTGGGAATCACAATGGATCTCCCAGCTACAGAGATCAATTCACCTTAAGGCTGCCAGCTCCAGGTGGGGAAATTCCTGGAGATTTGGGGTGAAGCCTTGGGACAGTGAGGCTTGGGGAGGCAAGCAGCCTCAGCAGGATATAATACCATAGAGTCAACCCTCCAAAGCAGCCATTTTATCCAGGGAAACTGATCTCTGTCACCTGATCAGCAGTTATAAATCTGGGTGATCTCCAGCCCTCACCTGGAGGCTGGCAATGGTAGTTCTTGTGGAGGAAATGGCTGGTTTGGAGGGTGGAGTCTATGGCATTATACCAGTCTGAGGTTCCTCTCCTCCTCAAATCCCACCCTCCCCGGGCTTTACCACTCAGTTGCCCAGGAATTTCCCAACCTGGTGTTGGCAACCCTATTTCCTTCCCACCCAACAGCCAGCCTACCTTTATCTGCCTCTCTGTCTTCAGCTTTCCATCTCCCCCACCCTCCCCCACAGCCTCTTTCTCCACAGTGAGGAGCTTGCATTATTCTCTCCTCCTTTTTATCTGCACAACAACCCTGTGAGGTTAATTAGGCTGAAAGTATATGACTGATCGAAAATCACCCAGTCAGCTTCCACATCGAGAAGGGGATCTGAACCTGGGTCTTGCAGACCCTACTTTGAAGCTCTGTTACATCACACTGGCTTTCATAGGGTGGCTGCTGATGAACAGTAGCAAGCAGCCGGGCTAGTTGAGTCATGCAAATGGTATCAAGTTGCCCAGAGGGTGCTGCCTAAGGGTGCCAGCCTCCAGGTGGGACCTGGGGATCCCCTGGAATTACTGCTAATCTCCAGACTACAGAGATAACTTCCCGTGGAGAAAATGGATGCTTTGGAGGGTGGAGTCTGCCAGTGGCTGGGGGGGAACTGACAACTCTGGACTGCTACCAGGCCTAGGGTTGCCAACCTCCAAGTGGGACCTGGAGACCCTCCCCAGAATTATAACTGAACTCTAGACAGCAGAGATCAGTCTCCATGGAGAAAATGGCTGCTTTGGAGGGTGGACACTGTAGCATTATACCTAGCTGAGGTCTCTCTCTTCCCCAAACCCAGCCCTCCTTAGAGTCCTCACTAACTCACTGAAAATGTCGAGACAGTGTGTGACTGCAATAAAGAAGGCCAATGCTATGCTGGGGATTATTAGGAAGGGTATTGAAAACAGATCAGACAATGTCATAATGCCCCTATATAAATCAATGGTGCAACCTCATTTGGAATACTGTGTGCAATTTTGGTCACCACACCTTAAAAAGGATATTATAGCATTGGAAAAAGTGCAGAAAAGGGCAACTCGAATGATAAAAGGGTTGGAACACTTTCCCTATGAGGAAAGGTTAAAGTGCTTAGGGCTCTTTAGCTTGGAGAAACGACGACTGAGGGGTGACATGATTGAGGTTTATAAGATTATGCATGGGATAGAGCAGGTAGAGAAAGAGGTACTTTTCTCCCTTTCTCACAATACAAGAACTCATGGGCACTCCATGAAATTGCTGAGCGGTCGGGTTAGAACAGATAAAAGGAAGTACTTCTTCACCCAAAGAGTGATTAACACATGGAGTTCACTGCCACAGGAAGTGGTGGCGGCTACAAACATGGACGGCTTCAAAAGGGAATTAGATAAGCATATGGAGCAGAGGTCCATCAGTGGCTATTAGCCACAAGGTATAGATAGGGACTCTGGGGCAAGTGATGCTCTGTCATCTTGGTGCTTGGGGGGGGTCAACAGTGGGAGGGCTTCTAATGTCCTGGCCCCACTGCTGGACCTCCTGATGGCACTGGTATTTCTGGTCACTGTGGGATACAGAGTGTTGGACTGGATGGGCCTTTGGCCTGATCCAACATTGGCATCCCTTATGTTCTTATGTCTTTCTCAAAACCTCTAGGAATTCCCCTGCCTAGCACTGGCAACCCTTGTCAGGCCTGCCCTAAAGATTCCACTCTCCCTCAAAGGCCAAAATAGGCCAAGAAAAGGCCCTTCTCCCTTTCCCTCCCTTTTACTGAAAAAGCCAGTTCGGAGCCCTTTTTTGATTTTTCTGCAGAACCAGGAAGGCCTTTGATTACGTAGGAAAAGCTTTTGGGGGAGAGTGAGTTCTCTATTGGCATAAATAAGTATCCACATAGAAAAAAAGACAGTGCTTATTGGATATATAGGTTAGGATTTAATAAGAATCTATTTAGTTGTAGGCTAGAGTGTCTTTTTAGCTAATGCTAGTAGACAAGAAGTGAAAATTCTTTTTTTTTATCAAGTTGTTTGGATGGAATAGCTATCCAGCTGTCTGGCAGTTCTAATAGTCCTTCAGTGTAGCATTGCTGGTAAAGTGGAGGATGGGCTTTTTAATAGATGTATTTGCCTGACAGCAAATATTTGTATTTGCCTGACTTTTTATTCAAAGTATAGAGTTCATGGTTTTAGTAGTTTTAGTAGTTTAGGGTAAAACTTTGCAGTGTCTGGGTCAACAAGGGCTTTAGTTTCATATCTGAAAACAATACCTTTTGTTTCGGTTTAGAGAATCCCGTAGAAAAAATGGTGTGGCCTTGATAGTCAACAAGAGAGTGCAAAAGGCAGTAATGGAATACAATCTCAAAAATGACAGAATGATCTCGGTCCGAATCATAGGCAAACCATTCAACATCACAGTAATTTAAGTCTATGTCCCAACCACTGATGCAGAAGAGGCTGAAGTGGACCGGTTCTATGAAGACCTACAACACCTCCTAGAACTAACACCAAAAGAAGATGTCCTCCTCATCATAGGGGACTAGAATGCTAAAGTAGGAAGTAAAAAGGTAACCAGAATAACAGACAAGTTTGGCCTTGGAGAACAAAATGAAGCAGGGCAAAGGCTAACAGAGTTTTGTCAAGAGAACATGCTTGTCATAGCGAACACCTAAGAAGTGATTCTACACATGGACATCACCAGATGGGCAACACCGAAATCAGATTGATTATATAATTTGCAGTCAAAGATGGAGAAGCTCTAACCAGTCAGTAAAAACAAGACCTGGAGCTGCCTGTGGCTCAGATCATGAGCTACTCATTGCAAAATTCAGACTTAAACTGAAGAAAATTGGGAAAACCACTAGGCCATTCAGATTTGACCTAGATCAGATCCCTGATGAATATACAGTAGAGGTGAAGAATAGATTCAAGGGTCTAGAATTGATAGAGTGCCTGCATTATACTTTGAAGAGTGTGGAGAAGGAATATTTCCCTTCTGTGAAAACCATTGAATCCTTATGGAATGTCTATGAATTGATGAAGACAGCTTATCGTTTATTGATGTAAGATTGATGAAGACAGCTTATCGTTTATTGATGTAAGAAGAAGTTCTCACAAAACGAAACGTAAAGTACTCCGGAGAATTTCGTCCATCACCTGTAACAACATGAAACCATTATATCATTGTTATGCTTGAGATAAAGATTGTATTTTTGTATGCTTATAAGATTGAAGAATATTTAAGAATATATGTATGCACACTTGCAGTATTTTGTTATTTTTATTTTTTATTCTGCAGCCCCTGAGCTGTTATCTATGGGACAGACATTAGGCTTTTTGGTTCCCCTCTGGTCCCTTTTATAAAATCAGTGTAACACTTGCTGCTCTCTGGATTTCTAGTACAGTGGGTGAATTTAGTGATATATGGGTTAGTAGGGCTGCGGTCACACAGAACATAAGCCACGCAAGAGAGACGGAAGACAGGCGGATTTTTCGGGCGCGATCTCACCGGCACATCTGGGAAGCGTAGAGCTCCCGTGGCACAACTGAGGCTTCCCGGCGAAAACGCGCTGCAAAAAACTAGTACCTCGGAGGTACTAGTTTCCGGAAACTGCGGGGCAAGGGCGGGCATCTGATCGCAAGGGGTGCCCGCCTATGTCCCCTTGCGACAAAGGTTTTTTCCCCCAAGTCTCCGTGGATGCGCACACGCACCCAACGGAGCATGCGCATTCGTCGGGTACACAAAACAAAAACACCAGTTTGCTGCACCGCCCACTTCTTCGTTGCGCGCAGGCTAGTCCTGTGATCGGCACCTCTCCATACCCATGGAACCTCCACGGTACCTCCACAGGACCTCCACGGGAGGTCTGATCGCTTAACCGTTGTTGTGCTCGGGCCCCACACCCAGCTCCCCCCCCCCCGCATTTTCTTGCCCGTGTGACCGGAGCCTAGATTAACTATCTCACAATTGAGTTTCCTAAGAAATCTCAGGTGTATGCCATGAAGACATGGAGACTTGATTTTTAATTTCCTGTTTAGAACTTCATCTCTCGTTATTGTTAGCTGTTTCTAAACACACACACATACACTTAAAACACTTCTCTTGATCTTTCTGAATCCTCAAGAACACTCCGTAGGCACATGGTTTGTGCCTGTTTGCCAAGTTTTTGAAATAATTCTAATGCACTTAAAACCTAAAGAGACTGTGAGTTTGTTTAGACTCTGAAGCAGTTCTGCAAACAAGTTCTGCTCCTGATGTGGATTTTCACTTCTCTTAGTGTCTGCATGTTCTGCTTGGGTGCCACTCCTGCTCAACATCTACTGTGGTCACCTCAAGGCTGCTGGGCAATTAAAAACTGCTTTCATGTCAGAATCACTGTTCAGGTGGAAGCCAGAGACATTTTTATGTGCAAAACAAGGACTAACGTTTTAGCTATTTCCCTGAATTCTAGGTTATTGCTGCCAGTTTTGTATCATAACAGTAAAACTGGTTTAGCTTGAGCAATCACTCTTCAGCCACAAAATAAATAAATAAATAACTGCAGTCACCAGATCAGCATTTCTGTTCTGACAAATGAAAACAATACACTGTCAGGTGTAATGGCCAAGATATATATATCTCACACTTAGGAGATTTTTAGGAAGAGGAATTACTTCTGAGGCATAATGATTTCAGGTAGTAAATAGTTATGAATATGCTTACTAGCAATAAGAAAGTTCTTGTGACTGGACCATTAAGCTAAAATGGCACTTAATCTTTACACATGAATATATTTTGAAAGCTAACTGAGGTCTGGAGTCACAAGGAAGAACATTTGTGACCTTCCTGATAGGATAACAGAGCACCATTGCAATATCAGCGTATCAATATTTTTGTACCATGATCCATATTGTGTAAAGAGTATCATGTAATGTCACACAGTGTGACCAAACATTACAAATATAAAATAATAATTTTTTTTGCATCTATTTATTTTTTATTTTATTCGATTTATCTAGACATTACACGGTCAATCCTTAATTAAAGGTAAAGGTAAAGGTTCCCTTGCTCGAAAGCCAGTCGAATCCGACTCTAGGGTTGCGGTGCTCATCTCCGTTTCAAAGCCGAAGAGCCAGCGCTGTCCGAAGACGTTTCCGTGGTCATGTGGCCGGCATGACTAAACACCAAGACACACGGAATGCTGTTACCTTCCCACCGAAGTGGTATCTACTTGCAATTGCTTGCTTTCGAACTGCTAGGTTGGCAGGAGCTGGAACTAGAGACAGGAGCTCACCCCGTCTTGTGGCACCCGGGTCCGGGCAGCCTATCATTTAACTGAGATTAGAAGACTTTTTTTAATCATCCAGCTGCATTGAGTAGTCAACAAGAGAAACCAGACAAGACTGTTGTGTGAGTCTTTTGAGAAGGACTGAGCTGGCAACCACTCTGTTCATGTTCATATTTTGAAATTGGGCATTTATTTATTTACTTACTTCATTTATACCCTGCCTTTCTCCCCAGTGGGGACACAAAGCACCCTACATCATTAATCTCTCCTCTATTTTACCCTCTCAACAACCCTGTGATGTAGGGGAGGCTGTATGATTGGGCCAAGGTCTCCCAGCAAACTTCCATGTCAGAGTGGGGATTCGAACTCGAGTCTCTGGATTCTAGTCCAATGTGGAAATGCCTGAATACTCGGCTCACAAATTTCATTATGTGCATATGTATGGGTGGGTATATGGTGGTGGAAAATGCCAACAAATTGCAGCCAACTTATGGTGACCTCATAGGGTTTACAAGGCAATAGATGAACAGAGGTGGTTTGCTATTTCATTCCTATTTGTACCCACATGTACGAGTGTGTCTGTCTCTGTCTCCTGGGATTTTTTTACATGTTCATTCTGATACAATGTAGCACAATGATCCATACCTGGGAGATGGTTCAGTCAAGTCTTACTTCAGCCATGAATTCATGAGAATAGAAGATCCTTGCTGGATGACAGCAAATGTCATTTACCTTGTTCCCAACAATTACAACTTAGAAGATTCTGTGGAGCTTACAAGTACAGGCCTGTCCTGTTGTTTATCTCCAATAGATGATATTCAAGAGTATAAAATCTGAACATCTATGTCCCACTTTGTTCTCATGGCTTATTGCTATGGATACTGTAAAATTTCACTCCACCACTGTTTCAGATTTTTTTCAAAAAAACTGTTTTGATCTCACTTCTCCCTTGTGTGAAATGATTCCATCAGTCCTTGCACCATTTCCCCCCCATTAAATGTAATATTATCCAGGGGTTGGTTGTGCGCAAATGGCATATAAAATGGGACAAACCATCAGGAACTTCAGCAATGAAAATAAGCAAAACATAATGGCATAATATGAGAACAAAAATAAATGAAAAACAGCATATTTTTGCTGCCCTCATTCTTAACTGTTGTTAGGTGTATCCTTATTCTCTTTGAAAACCATTTATTTATTTATTTATTCTTCAAATTTCTACCCCACCTTCCCAGCTGAAGCTGAACCATGTAAGGTGATAAGTACCACCTATTTTGTTGTAATATGAAGAAGAAACTAATATGGAGTTTTAGCATAATGAGGTAGGATGCCTAAAAACCTGTGGGTTTGGATCATGTAACAACCAGTCATGGATATTTTGACTATTTGTCAATCAGTTAATTGGACTTTGCTGGGCTGCTGTATGCAGCGTTTCCAATTCTGGCCTGGGAAATTCCTGAACATATGGGGGCAGTGCCTGTGGAAGTGGGAATTTGTGGAGGGATTTCACCTAGAATCTGTGGTATACCATAGAGTCTGCCCTCTGAAGCTGCTATTTTCTCCAGGTAAACTGATCTCTGACCAATCTGACAGGGTTGTTTTCTCCTATATGGTGGATACTGTCCTTTAGAATGAAAGTATTCATAATACAAAACTGGCATTGGAAAGTTCCCTTGTAGCAGCTACTCCTCATCAAAAATGTATGTGAGGACTAGGCCTATAAGAAGCTTATGTTGATTTAAATGTACAAGAGATCCTGAGAAACAAAACAAAAACAAGAAAGTAACAGAATGCCTGTTTCTTTTATTATTGTTCTGTAGTTTTGTAGTGTGTGAAATGCATGATTTATAATCCTTGGTAGCAATGGTTCAAAAAGTTACTTGTCAATAGAAGGGATTGTGAGGATGCAGAAGGACAGGTTTCCAATTGTATGATAAATCTAAGTGAGAGCAGTTACAAATGTGACAAAAGAACAATCATGAGTCACATTAGCTAATGCCACCTATGTAGACACTCATTATATGCTCATTTTTATCCCAAATTGAAATAAAAGGTCAAAGCATCAGTATTCCCCCAAAACAAAAGAATTGCAGAAAAGGTTTCAGTTTGAAGCATAGAGTAGACTTCTTTTCATTTTGAAAAGGTGAAGCTTCTCTGTGCTTGAACAAATCCCTAATTTTGTTGAAAGAGCTGAATACAGATAATGGCCGGTTGACTACACATTTGGACCCGGGTAGATGCTGATCTATGATGGACTTTATCTCATTTTGCCCCTCACCCATTCTAACTGTATAGCTGCATTAGAAAACTGTTCTTGAGAGTTCCTCACATCTGAGGAAGCATTTTAATTGGCTTCTCACATGGGTTTGCTAGATCACAGAAGTACCTTCACCAGCACTGCTCTCTGCAAAGGAGATATGATGCTTGTGTGAGTACTTCCCATGAAATCTAAGAAAACCATATAGTATATTGTTAATGATAATTATGCTGTTATATGATGAATCATGCCACTGTTATTTCTAAGTTGTGTGAAATCCAGGGGCATACTGGAAGGCCAAAACAGTCCTAGAAAAGGGCAATACCACTTCGAACACCATGATGAAGGGATGCAGAGCCAGCTGAAGTTAAAGGAGGCACCACCATGCTCTTCCTCTCTGGCCACACCACGATTGAGCTGGCAGGGTAACATCTGGCACTGCTGCCATGCCCCTTCTCCTCACCAGGACAAGTTGGGCATTGATGCCATGACCACACTCTCCTCACAGGGCCATGCTCCTCCTCACCCTTGCATCTGTCTCCTTCTTTGCTAGCCCTGCTGTGGGGATGGATGGGGTTTATGGAAGAGGCCTGTTGGGATTTCCCCAGTAAAATAAATGGCTAATTCATGTCTAGTAGAATCTCTGTTCACAATGAAATTTATAGGATTCTGTTTGTTTGGTTTTCCCTGGAAACACAGCATGTAAAGTCTTAAAATAACTAAATAAACATATATAAGGTGGGTGCAACCCACTGATTAATAGAGACAACAGTTTAAGTTAGTCAGGCCTGCATGCACACATGCCTGGATATTGTGCTAATGTTGCACTATAGCAATTATTTCTATCTGGATTTTGCTGTGTGAATAAGAGTGTGTGTCAGAGAGCCTGTGTCACAGCCTTCCTGACTGTCTCACCAATTAAAGATGGTCATTTGGTGGTACACAAAAGAGGGCCTTTTCCATGACACCCCCACAATTATGGAACAACCTCCCCAGGGAGGTGTGCCTGGCCTCCTCATTGTTGATCTTCAGGAGGGAGTTGAAAACAGTTTTATTTAGGACTGCATTTTGATTGATGTAGCTTTTATTATTTACAGTCCTAATTGGAATTTCTAAACATGACTTCTATGTAGGGTTTCCAAGTACGTACCACGATCCGGCGGGGGACACATGCTCCCCGGCCAGAACATTTCTCCTTGTAATGCACCATGCCGTTGCCAGGAAATGACACTGGGTGACGCTCTGGCAATGGGGCTGAAAACTCGATGGTACCATCAAGTTTCTGGCCCCATTGCCAGAGTGCCGCCCAGTGTCACTTCCTGGCAAAGGCATGGTGCGGCACGTCTGTTGTCCCCGCAGGAATGAACCTGCGAAGACGTCTTCGTCCCCCGCCGAATCACTTGGGAAGCCTACTTCTATGGGTTTTAACATTGTTAATTTTATTGTGTTTTTATAATGTGTTGTATATATTATAAGCTGCCTTGGGTCCTGCAAGGGAGACAGGTGGTTTAGAAAGAGGTACTTCTTAGGTCTGTAGTTTGAAGGAGAAATAGGATATGAAATTCAGAGCAGCGATTCATAAAGGCTTTCTTCAATTGGCATGGAAGCAAATGGTAGGGAATGCCTGTCTGACTGGTAAACTTCTACCTTGGAAGTTTCTTCCACCCATCCTTCAGCTTTACATGGGTAACTTAGAAACTAAGTGTTGGCCTTCATAGAGCTAGATTGTTGCATAAATCCCACTGGATGAGAAATTTTTTGTACTCGTCCAAAACATTCTGCATCCCCCCCAGGAGATTTTCTGGCTTAACTACCACCTCAAAATGGGGATATGTGAATCCCTGCTATGTTGCCTTTTTCTCCTGCAGGTCTTTTAAGGCTGTAAAGCTGCTCCAGGGGGGGAAGAACAGCTGCAATCCTCCATGATTTTCACAGCATTCTTTAGAGAGATGATCAGCCCATTTCCATAAATCCTAGAAGGAACCTCAAAGTGTATGACATTAACAACTGTTTCATCCTATGACACTGATGGCCCAAAGGGCCCTTCCAACATTTTAGCTGAATTACTAACACTGGCATTAGTGATATTTACATGGATGACAAGCTTGCCACATTTGTCACCTGCTGGAATATGGCCTGTTTCATAGGGGAAACCTCTTTGATATGACAGGCAAACATCATCCAAGAATATCCTCCAAAGAAGCAGTCACTGAATTAAACAGCAGAACCAGCAAAATCATTTGCCTTATCCTAAGTGATGCTAGGCGATGTGGAATGGTATAGTATAGCCCTATCTTGTCATATTGCAGAAGCTCAGCAGGGTTGATACTTAGATGGGGGGACAATCAGAGGAAGGCAATGGCAAACCACCTTTGCTTCTCACTTACCCTGAAAGCCCCTTGCTGAGGTCTCCATAAGTCAATTGCAACTTGACAGCATATACATATGTAAGTGATGTTGGTTTTTTATATTTCATGCACAATATGTTTGGCAGAAAAAGCAGAATGTTCTTCCAAACAATTAGATGTTGGTTGTAGCCAAAAGAGAAAATAAGATATCTTCCAGTGATTTCTATTGTTGATGTGAATGTGAAATCGATGAACTTATGCACAGCCAACAACAATTAATTCCTAAAGGAAATCAATGTGTTTCAAATGTAAACAGTAAACAGGTTTCAGTACCTTGAGGAAAACCTGAGTGGGTCACATAAATTAATTTAACATTTAGCTTGTTACATAATTAAATTGAAACTTTGCACCAGAACAACATTGTTTCTGTCTGTGAAGCTTTCAATATCTGTATATGTTGATAAGCAAGGGGGGGGAAGGATTGTAGATGAAGGACTACCAATTAGCCACTCTGTCACCACCACCATCTTGCTATCAGAAAATAGCAATTGATGTTGGCAAATACATAGATGCTGTCATATGGTATTCAGCTCGGTGTCCCTGTTTCATCTCAGCAGCTTCTTATAGAATTCATTTCTCCTGTGTCCATCTCAGATACTGTAGTGGGATCACAGAGTTTTATTTTGGATTTTTTCCACACTACCATATCTGTCTGAAGTCAAGTTTACACATGCTGGAAAATGCGGGAGGGAATGAGACAGAAGAATGCAAAGGTGATAGCTCCATGCATATGGAAAACCAGCTCAGGAAGCAAAACAGGGCATTAGATGCTTTCTTGTCTGGGTAGCCACAGAGCTTTAGCCAATCTTGTCTTCATGTTCTGGCAAGTCCAAGTCTGGAATCACTGCTCCCAGTTGATACTGAACTAGGTAGACCAAAGATATGTCTTGGTATTAGTTGGCTTAACACATTCATATGACAATTGACTGACTCTACATGAGCTCCAGTATCCTTGTGTCACTATTTCCTATTTCCCCCCTTTCTTCTCATTGGCTTCCTTCCTTCCCCCTTCCCTGGCATCTCCAGTTAAAATGATTGGTTAGCAAGAGATGATGATGAAGAAGAAGAAGAGATTGGGTTTATATCCTGCCCTTCACTTGGAGTCTCAGAGCGGCTTACAAACTCCTTTCCCTTCCCCTCCCCACAACAGACACCCTGTGAGGTGGGTGGGGCTGAGAGAGCTCTGACACAAACTGCTCTTTCAGGAACAGTTGTGCCAGAGCTTGTGACTGGATCTTGGCTCCAAAAGCATCTGTCTGAGATCCCGGAGAGCTGATGCCAGTCTGAGTAGACAATACTGACCTTGATGGACCCATGGTCTGATTTGGTATGAGGCAGCTCCATGTGTCCTTGCCCCTGCTGGTTTGCATGCTAATTTCTAGCTGCCTTTTGCCCTGCCATTCCACTTCTTCTCTTCTTAAGTGTTGTTTCTAAGGCAAACACAGTAATACGAACCATAAACATATGTGTTGCATTACATTTTCAAAGTGTTTGTCTAACTAATGCTATTGGTCCAGTGCTCTTCGAACTGGTCTATAGGTGCAGCAGAAGGAAGCCATAAAAGCCTAAGGTGATACAGTGGTTGGTACTACTTCAGACAAGCGGTGCATTTATGAATGCTTCTGTATGACCATTTCCACACAAGTGCAATCCTCTGCATTGACATTCTTAAATAACTGAAGATTGTAAAAGTTTCCACAAAACTTTTTGCCTCCCAAGGAGTAAATGCCTTGTTAGCCCACGTTCTCCGAATCCACTTTTTCCATATTTTTTCCCCTTCAGATCTGAACTCACAGTTTTCCAGTAAGGAATTCCTGATACTGAATTTTGTTTCCCACTGCCCTTTTGTGTCATCAGTATCATGTGTTCACCCCCTCCCTCCCCGCTCAGGTTGTCCCCTGAGAAATCTGCTATTTTTAAAAAAGTGTAATATTGATTGTGTTACAACGCATCCCCCCCCCTCATTATAATATAGTGATGTTAAACATTGGGACAAAATGGGCTGCAAGGTTTCATGTAGCATGCCCCGTGCAATTACTCATCCATAAAGTTTTTTTCTGTTATGTCCACAGACCGCCACTAGGCACCAGTGATATGTGACCAGAGCTTGGCTCCAAAAGAACAATGGGGACTAGGATTCTGAGACTCCTAGTCAGCACCTATAGGAACTGTGGTGGGAAGTTCAAACCCGCCAATGGGACCTGTGGGTGGCAACCGGGGACTGTATATAGTTGGTCGTTCGACCGTTTGTTTGTGTTGTGTTGTGTGCCAGTAAAGTATGAGCTGCTAATCACTCAGCGTCTGTCTTCACCACACATCGAATCCAGTACACAACACTTTCCTTTCATTTTTTTTTTTGGGGGGTGGGTACGTTCTGACATCACATGCTTGTATTGTTTCTTCATTCTCCCCCCCCCCCTTCCCCTATAGGTCCTGGTGTATGTGTGTGTTTTCACAATGATCTTATGACATTAATGCATATGCAAAAAAAGAAGGTT
This sequence comes from Gekko japonicus, assembly GCF_001447785.1. Classification (NCBI taxonomy): domain Eukaryota; kingdom Metazoa; phylum Chordata; class Lepidosauria; order Squamata; family Gekkonidae; genus Gekko; species Gekko japonicus. Next base: position 262,281 of record NW_015165284.1, read on the forward strand.
CTGTCGCTGACAAAGTACATGATGACATGACTGCACAACCCATTTTCAAAGGAAGTGCAGGACACGTTGGGAAGGCTGGATGGCAATTCAAGAAAAAAATCCCCGATTCAACTTACTGGGGATTCAACTTACTGGGAAACAGGTGCAAACTGAGGTGTGGAAAAGATCTATGTTAAAAACAATCATGTAAGTAAGGGATAGAGAAAATCTTGCACAGCAGAAGAAGAAGAGTTGGTTTTTATACCCCACTTTACCTTAAGGAATCACAAAGAGGCTTACAATCGCCGTCCCTTCCTCTCTCCACAACAGGCACTTTGTGAGGCAGGTGGGGCTCAGAGAGTTCTGAGAGAATGGTGACTGGCCCCAGGTCACCCAGCAGCTTCATGTGGAAGAGTGGGGAGTCAGATTAGAGTTCTCCAGTAGGGGGTGTGCATTTGGTTTATCCAAAACTAAAAATACCTGGAAAAATACCTTACCAGTATTTTGGGGGTATTTTTAATCTGAATGCAAATCAGAGATCTGTATTCACCTGCCAGTATAGATAACCCCCCCAAAAAAGCTGATTCCCCCCCCCAACTTTTATTTGGGTGCATTCAGCTATAGTGAAAAGTTCCCTCCTCCAAGCCTGACTGCCACCACCACGGTGCAACCCAGAGAGTGTATACCATGGTCTCTTTCCTCCCCCCCTCCATTGAAAGCAATGGAGGATGGGAGGAACCTTCTTTGGGGGCCGGGGGAACCTTCTTTGGGGGCCCATAGAATTGGACTCCATAGTCCAATCTTTTTCAAACTATGCTGCAAATTGTTGGATCCCAAGCATTCAAAATAACTCCACGTTGAAGAGCAAAGCAAGGTTTATTTCAAAGCGTTGGTTTAACCAGAACAGGACATTGTTAGGAATAACTACAGGTACTCAGGGAAGGCATAATATAGACATTTGAACCAGGTAAGGACCAATGAGCCCAGTTCCCGCTGGCGGGAATAGAACATACAATTCGCGCCCATTGCATGGGAACGCAACAGTTCTATAATGTCAACACAGGTTCAGTTCACATGCTAGATACCCAAAACATTCTAGGCGAAGCTTTCCTCCTACAACCAGCTGCACGACCTTGGCGAGTTCCGCAGACTACATAACATAACTCAAGCAAACAAGAGATGAGATGGGGGGGGGGGGTGAAGGATACTAGACAGGAACCGGAATGACAATGGCAGCTAGCTATCACAAATTTGGTGCCTCTGCCCCCTCAGAGCCCTTCATGCCCCCAGATTGATTCTCCATTATACCCTATGCCCCTATACCAATATTAGGATTCGGGAATATTGGAGAATATTAATCTGTTTTGGTTTGAGGGAGAGTCAGTCCCTGTGGCCTTGATCTATATAGCAGTAAGTCACCCCCAACATATCTGGATATGATGTGTAAGGACAAAAGAAGAAGTAAAATTCATGGTTATGATGGATTAGGGTCACATTATGTAAAAATATGATCAGGAGTAGAACAGAATATATCTGAAGAACTAGTTACTGGGGTTGTCAGCAGTGCCTCAGCGAATGTCAGAAGATTTTGACAGCGGAGCCTGGGAAGGGTGGAGGTTGTGAACAACATGATGTGGTAATTAATGTAATGCATATAAAGACACAGCAAAATTACTATAGCACTGCTATGGAGCCCATTTTCTGGCCTTTTTTCTCCTGCTCCTTAATTTCTCTAGGTTGGGGGTTTGGGGCATAGGGCAGGGGTTTGGCCACTGCAGGTGGGCAAATAGCAAGCCAATAAGGAACCATGAGGTACTAGGGCTGTGCATTCAAAATAAACCAAGTCAAATAAATACCCGAATAATTACTTATCGGTATTTTGGGGGTATTTTTAAAGCTGAAAATAAAAGAATCTGATTTGGCTACCTGTGAAGCTGAGCCTAAATAAAGTCAATATTATTTGACTTTTATTTTCAGGTTTATTAGGCAATACTGAAAGCTAGTACTGGAGAGGTTACTTTAAACTTTAAAGTTTCACATGAGACTTGTTCCTTCAGATGGGAGGGGTAGGAGCAGGATGTATGGTGTCAGGTTCTGGAACCATCTGGAAGGAGTGGGTACTGATTGGCTTGCATTCTAACCTGATCTCCTGACCCAAAAAGTATAACTCTAATGTGTCACTAGTAACAGTAGCTACCTGATATTCTATGTGATTGAAGGCCTATCTTGCTGCTTCATGATTGCCAGAACTATAAGAAGAGGAAGAGATTAGATTTATACCCTGCCCTTCACTACTCGAAGGAGTCTCAGAGCAGCTTACAATCTCCTTTCCCTTCCCCTCCCCCCAACAGACACTCTGTGAGGTAGGTGGGGCTGGGAGAGCTCTTACAAGAACTGCTTGTGAGAGAACAGCTCTGAAAAAACTTGTAACTGACCCAAGGTCGCACCAGCAGCTGCATGTGAAGGAGTGGGGAATCAAACCCGGTTCTCCCAGATTAGAGTCTGCACTCCTAACCACTACACCAAACTGGCCATGCTACATAGAGGCCTGCACTTCTGAACCAAAGCTTTGTGCCGCCTGACCCAGAATATACTAAGTCAGGCAGTTAAGATAGCTTTTGTTCTTTTTGTTGTTTGATTTTTAAAACCATGTTGGGTTGAATTTGCCATTTTCTGTAGTCTTCCAAATAAATTCTTATCTGCACCCACCCTGGGGACCCACTGGGTGAATTACCCGATATCTTCATACAAGGGCCTCAGCCCTTTTTTTTGTTACCTTTGGGCTTATTCTTAGGTCTTACTCCTGTTTTTTTGAGGCTTGCAGTTATTTTTGAGGAATTTTGTTGCTGTTTGGGCCTGGTGGTAGGTGGGGAGGTCATCCTTCTGCTTTGGTTGCTTTCTGCTTAAGTCCTTTCCCCCGCCTTCTCCCCCAGTATTTCCACCCCCATATTTCTCCCCTTTATTTTTTAGAAGGTTGGGGGGTTTTAGGGGGAGGGGGTGTTTCACTATTCGGTGTGTGTGCTTCTGGTTTCAACTTAGGGTTATGGAGTACAATACTTAGGAGCTGCTAAATAACGGTCAGTTTTAGGAATGTATTAACTTTTAAACAGTTTTAAATAAATTTTAGCATTGGGCTTTAGTTCATCCCTAACTAGCCCAGTCCTAGGAGGATATTAAAAGAGGCAGGGCTGTATGTGTCCTCAAAGCAGTGGTATAATAGCGTAGATTAACTTTTAAAAAAGCAGTGTGTGGAGCTCTGACCTTCAATGAAGGCAGGTGCTTTTAGACAAATTTCCCTTAGGTTGTTCTGAAGTTTTACAATTTTCAGGAGGAAATTCCTGCATTTCCATAAAGGAATCAGGCTTGTCCCATAGAATCTAGTCAGGAGAAATTTCATAAAGTGCCTTAAACTTTTTAAAAGGTTTGCTATTCCATCTCAAAGGCAGTTAATTAAACTCTAGTCAGGTTCCAACATATGAAATCACTAGTTCTAAAAAACTTTTTTTAAAAAACCCAACCCAACAACCTGAAAACAAAAACTGAAGCAATGGTAGGTTAGGCTATTTTGAAAGACAAAAACCTAGTTTTTGGGTGGGAGGGTCCATAAAAGGGTGTCAGGCTCTGTTAGTTTCAGGTTGCAGATAGTGCAGGTAGTTTAGATGCCTAATACCTTCCCCACAAGTACTACTAAGTTAGAAAGAGTTTGGGTCTGAGGTAACAATGAGCAGCAGGAAGGGAACACAGTGAGGCCCTAGGGGCAAGGCTAAGGAGAAGACTAGAGGGGTGGAGGGGAGGGCTGCAGCTTTTCGCCCACCTCTGTGGAGGACTGCTCCACAGACACCTTCCACCACTCCATCCTCTGGCCAGAGTAGTGCAATGAAGAGGCCACACAAGGTCTGTACTGATCGATCAGAGTAAACAGATGGGCTAAGGAACGCGACCACCAATCAATGTTACCTTTCAATATCTCCGCAGGGAGCCCATCTAGGCCAGGGGCCTTATTAGCTTTAAGAGAGCCAATTAGTTCCGCAATTTCATCTTGCGAAACTGGAGGCCAATTCGGGGTGTCAGGAGGTATCAATCCAAGACTGTTCATATCCAGCTCAGAAGGCTCATTGAACAGATCATTATAATTGGAGAACCATCTGATCGAAGGAATAGTACAAGCAGGAGCAGCTCCGGTTGGGGAGTTGTGTTTACCCGCCAGAAGCCAAAAGGCTCGAGTATCGTTAGCTCGGGCAGCTTCAAAGAATTTAGCCCATTTTTCCAAATAAAAAACGTGCTTTTTTTGTGCTAGCAATTGGCCGTATTCTTTCTTAAGATTAAAAAACTGATTAGGGGAGTAAGCAGAGATTCCCTGCTGGGTTTGTCGGAAAGATTGTCTAAGTTTACTTTTAAAAAGCAGGCATTCTTTGTCAAACCAGCTGTTTGGGAGGATGGTTTGGCTATTAGAGCCCACTGTTTTGGCAAAGGAAGAGATTGTCAACTATAGAACTATAAGCCAAAAGTGCCTTCTCCCATGATTCCGCTTCAATTAAGCTGCGCTTTAGCTCCAACCCCTGGGGACCAGACATCCAGAGGGAGATCTGTTCCAGGGAGGAAGGGGAACAGCGTATTTTCTTATATTGGGATAAGTTGGATTCCACTGGGCTGGAAGTACATTGCTTGTCTATCTCATATTTAGATCGAAAGGACAACAGAATAGGAAGATGGTCACTTTCAGTCCTAAGTCCTATTGTAAAATCTACAATACACTCACACCATTCGGCAGATGAAATCGCATAATCAACAACACTATTTCCCCTAGGGGAAACAAAAGTGTAATTACCAGAAGCATCATATTGTGGGGAACCATTGAGTATTAAGAAATTGTTATGAGAACATAGATCTACCAGATGGTAGCCAGCCTGGTTAATTATTGCATCCCTAGACTGCCTAGGCCGAAGAAAGGGGAAGGGAGTATGCTCATCGTCCTGTTGGGTTTTGACACTGGTTCTACTGGGCACATTGCACTGGTTCTGCTGCTGGCCTTGCAAAAATGCTCCTCCTCTACACACACTTCACTTTTTACTGCAGAGATTCTCTAGGACATTCTGCTGGACTTGCATAGAGTAGGGGAACCTTCTTTGGGAGCCCATAGAATTGGACCCCCTGATCGTATCTCTTTGAAACTTGGGGATTCTTTTGGGGAGAGGCTCCATCAGCTATGCTTCAAATTTAGTGCCTCCCTCCCCAAATCACAGAATATACCCTAGGAGATTTGCCATTGACTTCAGTGGTCCCCATAGGTTATAATGGACCCAAATAAATTTGGGATTCCCGAATATTCACTGAATCCAAATATCATACTGGTATTGAGATTTGGGAATATCAGGAAATACTGATATTTTCCAGGTCCAATATACCCTAATCTGGAAAAAAATGACTTTGTTTTCTTGCACGCCTCTGTGAGGTACTGGTACAGAAGTTCGGGACAGTGGCAGCAGTGGGGCAGAGTAAAGGTGGATGAAGACACAGGAGCAAAACAATGAGTAGACACAGGCCAGACATCAATAGAACTACAAAGGAAAGGCTGTATCTAAGGCAAAGATCAGAATGTGCAAAGAGCAAAGGAACACAGGTAAAATCAGAAAAAAATACACAAGCCAATACCCTGACTTTTCTTCAGTTGCTCAGACTGTTCTTTTCCTCTCCTCCAAAACAACAAAATACACCTCATCTTTGTCAAATATTTTCTCAAGCATAGAATATTTGACACTGACATTTGCAAAGATAAACATCAGGGGGAGTCATTTCAACTTTACACAAAACCTCATAGGTCTTTTTGGGGGGTGCAAACTTCTCCTATGTGTGAAATGGGATCTAGATTTTGTTCTTTTTTCAAGCTCATAAAATGTCACTTTGATTTTTTTTGGTCTTACTAATTTTCACCTGTTTGTTTGTCTGTTCTTTAAATACACTTTTGGCCTTGAAAGAACAAAACTGTTTTCCTTAGATATGTAGCTCTATGAGAATAAATACATTATATGCATATAATTTGTACAATTTGAAAACTGACATTTATCATAGTTAAATATTTTTTTATCAAACCTTCAAAACAGTTTTCAGTAAGTGCCAATTAACAGAAATTCAGAACATCATAACTCTACAAAATAGTATTTTGAATCAATTTCATATTGTGCAAACAAGGTAAACTATACTTAATAGTGTATTATATATTCATGAGGAAATACAATTTGTCTTCTGAACCTCACACAAGAAGAATTCCTGAAGAAGGTATATTATAGCTGTTGCTCAGTGTGGCATTCTTTAGAGACTTTTCAGTGATATATAGAAATGTCATCTCTCTTTGTATGGCTTTTTAGCAAACAGCTCCATTAACAACAAAATAAAGCAACTTCCTTTTACATTTCCTGTTAGTATAAAGAATAAAATAGTAATATAGCAAACAGTCTTATATGCAAGACTAAACGCCTTTGGTGTTTTTGAGCTTTCCCAGCAAGCATAGCATAGTGAAATTTAAGAAATATTAGCTCTGCCATTGAATATTCTCCATTCCATTTATTAACAGGAGTGTCTATACAGCTCATAGGCAATATGTAGTATTATAAAAAGCAAAATTATATAAAATACAGGGGTTAAAATAAAGTACAAAACCAAACCTCCAAGCTAAACATCCCTATATTCTCCAAAACATATACCAAATAGCAGATTAACAGCTATCCAATACCATTTTTAGATTAAATAGAGGGCTAGAATTCTAGAATAATAATCAATTTATAGCCATATATAAATTTGTAACAAACATTTGTTATTGTTTTTGTTAAATCCTCTCATTTTTATAATGCATTAAAATTTGCTGACACTGTTCTTTCAGTTACCTTTTGGCTGCACAACTCATGTCCCATGAAGTCAAACACAGCCTACCCTGTACAGCAGCCTCTTAAGAGCTCAATAGATTTTTGTAGCCTGCATGGGATTTTGAAATCACAAGTAAGATGGCTGAACAACAATCAGCTTCAAAGTTTTGGAGGCCTGTCTTCTGCAAGGAAATTGAAGTTTAGTCCAATTCTCATTATCATTTACATGTGACATATCCATTTGTTCTTGAATTCACAGAGAAGGTAGTCTAAGGAGGAGCCTCTCTAATGGCACTCCTAGAAAACTATGGTACATTTGAAGGAGTATTAAAAACCAGGGGTTGTCCTTGACAACTCCTGTACAACCTAATATGATACAGGCCAACCCAAAAGAGCTTCAGGCACTAATACAGGAAGTGGTCTCTGCTGCTGTTAATCAGGCAGTAGAGACAGCATTAGTGACAGTGATCCCATCTGATCTTAATTTAGCTCTGGAGACTACCTTGCCTGCAGCTATTGAAAAGGCATTAGAACCTATGCAAATGAAAATAGATAATCTGTCTCAAAAGTTTTCTATGCAAACAGAAGAAATCAGGAAATTGACGGTAGAAAATAAACACGATATTGATATTTTAGTGAATACAATTGGAGATTTAGAAAACAAGATGGATGATGCAGATCAAAAAATGTTGGCCTTGGAAGATATGCTAATTAGATTAGAGATAGAGAGACCCTCTCATGTGTTGAGGTTCCAAAATATACCTGAACAAGAAGGCGAAGATATAAAACAAAAGATGGCCCAAACATTAGCAGAATTTATAGAAATTGAGGACCCAAAAGAAGTACTTGAAGATTTAGATATAGTATTTCACATTAATTCTTTCTTTGCAAAATAATAATAATAATAATAATAATAATAATAATAATAATAATAATAATAATAATGATAATGATAATGATAATGATAATGATAATGATAAAGTACCAAGAGAGGAACATGTTACATTTTATAGAAAACACCTGCGTGAAAACATTCTGAAAACTGTGGCACAAAAAGCGCTAATGTTTTAAGAGACTGAAATTAAAATATTAAAAGATGTTCCCTGGAGGGTCAGGGAGAAAAGGAAAAAATACTCACAATTAACTAGCAGCTTAAAAGAAAGCTTATAGATGGATTTTACCAGAGAGTGTCCTTTTCACGTACAAGGGAAGGCGACAAAAAATCAACTCAATTTTGAAACTGGAGGAGTTCATTAGGAAATATGGCATGGATTTAAATATCCTGGAGACTGCTGGAAGTGAATCAGAGGAAGAGGAGGATGGAGAGGAAGAAGGAAGAAGTACTGAAAGAGAAACAGCGACTAAGCCCAAGGAAAAAATGGGATGCTCAAAGGGAAAGATGATCCATCTACAGGTACGCACTAGATTTCAACATTGTACTAGAAATGATTCCACACAAGATGCAAAGACAGGAGTATAATAAGTTAAAAGCAATATCTATCAATGTTAATGGTCTTAATGGGTCACAAAAAAGAAAACTGTTCTTCCACCAAATTAAGAAGATGAAATTAGATATTATTTGTTTGCAGGAAACTCATATTATGTCTTTGGGGGGAAAGTACTTGGAAAATAAAAAACTTGGAATGACTTTTATCTCAGCAGACAACCTTAAGGGGAAAAAAGGCTTGGTAACCTACATTAATGAGTCACTACAACCAGAGTTGGGTTTTGGCTCTGCAGATAGATGGATTCTGATTGTTAAAATTAAAAGGGGTGCAAGATCTTTACTAACTGCGAACATCTACGTGCCAAATAAGGGCCAGGATAATTTTTTTGAGGAGTTGAGAAATACAATAACCCAACAAACCTTTGATGAAATAGCTATATTTGGAGATTACAATGCTATATTTGATTGGGTGTCAGATAGGAGCAAAGGAACCCAACATCAGAAAAAAGGATGTGAACTACCGAGTGTGTTTTTAAACATGACAGACGAATTGAACCTGTTAGATGTGTGGAGAACTAAAAATCCCAGTAAACAGGATTTCACCTTTTACTCAAGTCGACACGGGTCATGGTCAAGAACTGACATGGTTTGGATGTCCACATCTTTGTTAAGTGATTTACAGGAAGCAGAGATCTTACCAGTGACATTTGCAGACCACAATCCTGTGACAATAACAATCTCAGATTCTCCTAAGAGAAGGCAATGAAAGATGAATGCAGCTTTGTTAAGAGATAAAAATTTCATGTCAGAAATGTCTAGGGAGTTATAGGAATTTTTTCAAATTAACATTCAAGCAGGGACACAAATAGCTATTGTGTGGGATACTTTTAAAGCATACACAAGGGGAATTGCCCCCCAAGCCAGAAATAATGAGGCAGACACCAGTGTTGGGTTTAACTATAGGGCCACTTTATTAACGGACAACTTTAGCTGGAACCAACGGCAAGGGCAAAACAGAATTGCGTTATGGTCAAGGCCAGAGGTCAATGACCCCTCCCTTACCTTGTCAATAGGGCGAGCCACCCTGCCCCGGGTGGGAGCCCACTGCAGGGGCTACCATCCGGCCGGCTAGCCATTGCAAGACAACCCTGTAGCCCCATCCCCCAAGCCGCAAGGCTCAAAGAGAGGACCTAAACAGGGCCGTCCCGAAGGCAGTCCGTTTTCCCCGCCCCGTGCCGCAAGGCACAAAGGTCACTGTGTAACCAGCCATATCGAGGTAAGCATACTCCTCCATCACCACCAAGTCTGGCGGGTATCGTAGCTGACCACTCAGCAAGGCCTCCCGGCCACTGCTTGCAAATATTGAAATCTACCTAGGTTTGAAGTACAAACTTTTGCCCTAGATCAAGCTAGACATGGCGTCCCCAATACTAGCTATCACCTGTGTGAAGGGAGAACCCTCCTGTGGAACAAAAACTGCAGCAGGCCCGGCCACGCAGGCCCCGACGCCCCTGCCATTCCACCGTGCTCCTTGGCGGACCCTCCTGTGGAACAACAACTGCAGCAGGCTCGGCCACGCAGGCCCCGACACCTCTGCCATTCCACCATGCTCCACTGGCTAAGGCCCAGCTGTAGCTACTGGTGTTCTCTAGGCGCGCTGGACTGCACAACCAAGCTGCGCCAACAGAGTAACACGTTCTTTCTCTCCTGCCAGCAGATATGTGGCATACTCTCGGCACACTGAGCTGCTCACAAGCTGGCCACAGAGTAACATCTTCTTCCTCTCCAGCCGGCAGATAAACCTGTAAGAAAAACAGTTAGCAGGGGGGAAAACACTTCTCTTTGAGGCACCCTACAGCATGCCTTTGCATCCCGACAAGGCCCGTAAGAAATAGCCGAGGAATGCCATTACTTCCACCCAAATTAGTGGGCGGGTCCCTATGGCTGCTAAATGAAGCAACTCCATGCCCAGGAATGGGGCAAAAACCCAGCTGGCGCTCACATTTCCAATGCCCCCAGTAACTGCCGAAACTGGAACTCCATGATGGAGTGCCTTCCTAGCCCGGAAAACAAGTCAGCACCCTCAACCTCAACCACCAGTAGGTGGCCCAAGCCGCCACGGGGCCAAAGGTTTCTCATGTGGTCAAGCATCAAAGCTTTCCACAACTTCCTCCTGTTGCGACTGCATGCTTCATGCCAAGGCTGCATGGTCTGCCGGTGCAGCTCACCTTCTCCATAGTACATGTATCCTTAAGGGACGAGTAGAGTCTAAATGTCAGCCCACCTGCAAGGCATCGTGCTTAAGAATGGTGCGTGGGCTGGCGCTCTCCTGCCCCACAGAGTGTTCCCTGCAGAATAAACCTATTTTAGTCGATGCCCTCTTGAATCCGCACAAGTGGGTGTTTGCTTGCCTTGACGTGGTCAAGGGCAGCACGTCCCTACCTACCTTTTCTGATCTCACATAGGTCTTCCTTTAAGATCGCTGAACTCAGGTCCTCACCATTTAGCAGTGCAGGAGCTAAGTACCCCGCCCCTTGAGTCATATGACTGTGCAGTGACAGGGACTGGCTATATGCCCCATGATTTTTTATGTAGGAGTGGAGGGATGACTGCCCTGCCCACTATCATTATTCTTTTTACACTGGCAGATTAACTATCCATAACACTGCTCACCATTGTCAGCAGTTGGGCCTGACTACTTTTCCTTGGTGTCCTCACTGCAGTAACAGCCCCAAGGAAATGCCCTCCCCAGCACGCTCTACTGGGATTTGTAATAAAGCTGCATATGTCATCGAAGACCATGCAGACCCTCAGGAAAAAATGGGGAGTTTATAGAGATGAAGAGAGAAATTGAATCTCCCTAATAGCAATTTAAAGACACAAATTGCTTCACAACCTAGCAAAGGTCTGACGAGGACTTTTAAAATTATGTTATTGTTATTCCATCAATTATTACTATTATTGTTATTTGTGTGCACCCAGAAATCGGGGACTAGCAGCATTCACAATTACCTGATAACTGCCTGCGTCGTGTCCATCAAGCATGGTACCCCAGACAGCTTTCAATAAACTACAAGCCATTTGCTTTGATTGGGGAATCAGCCCAGGGTAGAGCCCGCAAAGTCTGAGGCATCCGTGGATATGTTATCCTTTACAAATATGGTCCCCCTTTAGACCCGAGGTCTAAGGTCATAACCCGCCAAAAATGCCACAAAATGGGTGTTATGTAACTACCAAATAATTTATATTTACATTGCAGGGCGTTAGCATTAAACACGCCCGGTCAAAGTCACACTGGGCATGTGTAGACTGGGCATACTAATATCACACGAAGGAATATAACTGATGGTAGCTAGTTGTACAAAAGATTGACGGGGTACCCCTTAGCGTGCAATAGGGCAACTAACGTTTTTCTGGTCCCAGGCAGAGGATAAAATCCCTCCCTTAATGCACGTAAAATGAACCTAAAAGGGGGTACAATTCCCCCGTCATGCTCATATCCTGGGTTCCACAGAGAAGGAGAGATGCAACCATAGAAACAGATATTAAGAAAAGAAGGATTACCTAATGGTGGTCTTGATTTTTCCCGTGTGAGAGAACCCAAAGAGGACCTACCAAATATCCCTTCAGGACCAGCACTGTGCGCAGTACTATCTACCTGTCCATGTACCCACAGGCCCGGACGAATCTAGTGCGTGGTGCCTGGCACCTATAGAAACTTCCCGTCCCACGCCCCTTCCCATACAGGTGAAAGAAGGGGGGGGGTGTTTCTTGATGGCTGCCAACCCCGCAGCAGGTTTGGCTCAAAGCCCCAAGCCCTCTCGGCCATAATGAGGCCCTCCTAGCGACCCAGCGAAAGCCTCCACTTGGAGGCAGAGGCCATCCAGGGGGTTCAACACTTATTATACCGACCACGGCCATGCCCCGCATGGGATGGCCTGGTTCAGCGGCACCCCAACTTAACGTTGAAGCTCTACCGCGCTCCAGACGCCCCCCACATGATTGACGACTTTCCTTCCAGACCGAAGTAGAGGAAGATCCCCGTCAAAGAAGGCTGGCCAGGACATCTGACCTGCTGTGATCTGACACCATCGATGCAGTGGTTGTACCAGCGTCCAGAGCCATGGAAGCTCCATCCTCAATCATCGCCTACGCAGCCGACCGCCCTTCAACAAGAGACAAACAGATTATACCTCTGCTGAACACATGAAATAGGCAGCACCAGCTCTTCTCAGCACCAAGCCCTTCCACCAAACTAATTCCAGTGGTGATGATTCAATTGTCTGCGCATAGCAAACAACTGCCCCAGCATCATCTACTGCACTTCATCCCCCTCTTTAGCTAAGACAAGATGGAAGCAGGCCATTTGGAAATGGCCCATGAATCGGCCATTTGCCCCCATAGGGTTGCCAAGGGCTGGCTCAGAAACACCTGAGACTTTGGGGGGGAACCAAGGAAAAAAGGGGGGGTCAGTATTGCCTGCCCACAAGGAGCAACATCCCCCAGGGGCCATAGCCAGTGCTATGGGGCCTGCCAGCCAATGGCCTCACTGAGGTGGCTTACGGAGCCCGAGCCACCCCACAAAAGCTTTCAATAATACAACCCTGAGCTATAAGGCTGCCTGGTAAAAGGGGGGGGGAGCCCAGCATGCACAATACTATAGAGCCACTTCCCAGCAGCATCCCCAGTAAAGCTGTTCCCTGCCCGCTGGAGACCAACTACAAAGAAGCTCCCAGAAGACTAAGGGCGACTGAGAGGTCATTTGCCTGTCTATGTGTAGCAACCTTCATATCCCTGTAAGCTTCCCATCCAAATACCAACCAGAACCAACGCCACCCAGCTGCCAAGATTTGCCAATCTCAGGCTAGTCTGGCCCCCAGATCAGGCTAAAGGTGGACTAGGTCCTTTACAAAATGGTCCGCCTACATCTTCACAAGGTAACCTCCAAGGAAGAATATCCTGGGAACATCCAAATTTATATTATATAAAGTAAGATCCTGGAGTAAGAAACGGGGTGGTCCAGCCCAGCCTGCAGTGCCGTCCCGAGACCAAAAACCTTTTATGTCGCCATCACCATAAGCATAATGTGTGCAACCGAGGAGGCTAGATTTGACCTGGGCCCCAGCCCTGCTCACAAAGGTGGTCTCCACTGAGCCAAATTCCCTGATCAAAAAGAAGGTGGGAGGGGACCCTGGGTGGCTCCCAGAGGACCCCAAGAACAAAGTGTAAAGCATACATTTTCTGCCTCTGCCTAGCAACCCTGAACTTCCTCGGTGGTCTCCCCACCCATTACTAACCAGGGTAGACACCGCTCAGCTTTGAAGAGCTGGCAAGATCAGGCCAACTGGGGCCCTATAAGCCATAAGTAAAGGGGGGCAGCGTGGCACACAAGCCGTGGGCCCTGCCACTAACGGGCCGCCCACCACACATGGGATGCTCTGCCCCCCGTCACTGGCCCACATGGCCAGCGATATTAGAACATAAGAACATAAGAGACGCCAACGTTGGACCAGGCCAAAGGCCCATTCAATCCAACACCCAGTATCACACATTGGCTAAAATACTAGTGCCATCAGGAGGTACACTAGTGGGGCCAGAATTTTTAATGCCCCACTTGAACACCCCCCCATGTAGAAAATGCAGCCTTGGGGCCACCCTACTCATGTAGAGCCCCCCGTTCTGCCCTTTGAGAGTGCAAGAGGTGCGCCATGAACAAACCCCCCCCC
>NW_015165284.1:277726-334135 GCF_001447785.1 Gekko japonicus
GAGTGTGAAAACAAACTGAAAAAAGCAACTAGTTCAGAAAAACTGAAAGCCAACATTCAGAATTTACACCATCAGATGAACTGCTTGCTCAATCAAGAAATTGAGAAAAAGATCCTCTATGCTAAACAGAACTTTATTGAGAATGCAAATGGTCCTGTACACCATATCCATGTCTGTTTGTAATGCTTCAGGCTTATATTTAATCAGGGGAGCCAGACCATTCTGACAGCATGAAAGTGTGCTTGCGCAATCAGACAGGGGAAAGTCCATCCATGGCCCATCGGAACCTGCTTACTACTGGACTTTCCCCGGTGTCTTTTAACTCCGCTTCCATAGTGGAGCAGCATGGGAGGCCGACAACTGTGGGACGCTTCCCGGATGTTGCTGTCTGATCACTCCCTTTAGATCTGTCAGCCATTCACATCTATGTCAGATCTAAAGGTGCATGTGATCACAGCCCTAGTCTGCTTAAAAACCTCCAAAGAAGGAGAGCCCACCACCTCCCAAGGAAGCCTATTTCACTGAGGAATTACTAAAACTGTCAGGACCTCTGTTCCATTCTATATATGGCAAATCTTCAAATACTTGAACATACCTATATCACCTCTCAGTCATCTCCTCTCCAGGCTAAACATACCCAGATCCTTCAGCGTTTCCTCATAGAACTCCAGATCCCTCACCATCTTCATTGCCTTCCTCTGGACATATTCTAGCTTGTGAGCATTCTTCTTAAACTGATGTGCCCAAAATTGAACACAGTATTTCAAGTGACGTCTAACAGAGTAAAGTGATACTATCACTTTGCTTGATCTGGACACTATAATTCTGTTGATGCAGCCCAAAATCGCATTTGCCTTTGTAGCTACTGCATCACACTACTGACTCAAGTTCAATGTATGGTCTACTAAGACCCCTAGATCCTTTTTGCATGTACTACTGCCAAGACAAGTCTCCCCAATCCTATGATTGTGCATTTTGTTTTTCCTACCTAAATGCAGAACATTACATTTATCTCTGTTGACATACATTGTAGATTCAAGTGGGTAGCCATGTTGGTCTGAAGCAGCAGAACAAAGTTTGAGTCCTGTGGCACCTTTAAGACCAACAAAATTTTATTCAAGGTATAAGCTTTCGTATGCAAGCACATTTCTTCAGATACAGTGAAACAGAATTTCCTCAATCATTAGGTAGAGAGAGGGTGGGGGTGTTTAGATGCATAAGTAACTGGGTGATTATAACTAAGATTGGATTAAGGCAGTTGGTGAGATCTGTGAATGGCAGTAAATTAGCACACAAATACAAGAGTTAAGAAAGAGATGTGACACTGATGTGTGAGTCCAGTGGCACTTCCAAAATAACAAAGTTCAATTCTGAGTATAAGGGAGGAGGAGGAGGAGATTGGATTTATACCCCATCATTCACTACCCGAAGGAATCTCAGAGTGGCTTACAACCGCCTTTCTCTTTCCCTCCCCACAACAGACAACCTGTTAGGTAGGTGGGACTGAGAGAGCTCTCCCAAGAACTGTCCTTGAGAGAACAGCTCTGAGAGAACTTGTGACTCACCCGAGGTCACACCAGCAGCTGCATGTGGAGGAGTGTGGAATAAAATCCAGTTCTCCCGGATTAGAGTCCGCACTCCTAACTACTATACCAAACTGGCTTGAGAGACTTAATGTGTGTAGATGCTCACTCCTTCAGATACACTGAAACAGATTTCCTCAAATGTTACACCTAGGTAGGGGAAGTGAGTTGTCAGGAAGGGCTAATTAGAGTCAAGATGCATAAGTAACTGAGCAATAAATATAGCTAAGATTGGAATAACACATTTGGTAAGATGTGAATAGTAGCAAATTGGCATAAAGATAATACAGGAATTAACAACAGATGTGAGGATTGAGTTTGAGTCCAATGGCACATTTATTTATTTATTTATTTATTTATTTATTTATTTATTTATTTATTTAGACTTGTATCCTGCCCTACCCCACAAGTGGTCTCAGGGCAGCTCACAACACATAATCCAACAATAAAACCATACATTAATTAATAAAACAGTTCATTAAAACATGAGCTCAAACAATTAAAATTTAGTCAACTAATTTAAATATCTACTAACAGCACAGCAAATAATTTCTTCTTCTTTCAGTGTCTGCTGGGCTCATGCCAGGGAGGGTGGGGTGCTTTCTGCATAAACAGATCACTCAGTCCAGGCACCCAAGATGTAAGAAGAGCCATGGTCGCTTGAGCAGGGGAGGCCAACAAAGTTTAATTTCTGGGTATAAGTGAAAACTGAGTAACTTAGCATGTCTAAAGGTAAAGGTAAAGGTTCCCTTGCTCGAAAGCCAGTCGAATCCGACTCTAGGGTTGTGGTGCTCATCTCCGTTTCAAAGCCGAAGAGCCAGCGCTGTCCAAAGACGTTTCCGTGGGCATGTGGCCGGCATGACTAAAAACCAAGGCGCACGGAACGCTGTTACCTTCCCACCGAAGTGGTACCTATTTATCTACTTGCAATTTCTTGCTTTCGAACGGCTAGGTTGGCAGGAGCTGGAACTAGAGATGGGAGCTCACCCCATCATGCAGCACCCGGGTCTCGAACTGCTGAACTACCGAACTTCCACAGCCTGCAGTTCAGCGTCTTAACCAATATCTATGTTAAGCCCAGGGGGTTCCATTTTTCTGAGTGTTGTAATAATTTGTAATTCAGCAATCTCCTGTTCCAGTTTATTTCTGAAATTCCTTTGCAATAATACAGCTATTTTGAGGTACCCCATTGAGTGCCCTGGAAGGTTGAAATGTTCGCCAACAGGTTTCTCAGTTTTGTGATTCTTGATGTCAGGTTTGTGTCCATTTATTCTTTGGCATACGGTTTGACCTGTTTGTCTGATATAGAGAACTGAAGGGCATTGTTGTAGAGGTTTGCAAAAAAGAAGGTATTTTCAGGTTTGGGTATATTGAACCTGTAGGAAATGCCCAGGGTTCAAGTGATTTTCTATTGATTACTGTTAATTTCCAGGAAATCTTTGATTCTTTGGGACTCTCCTGGAGAATTAACAATCAGTTTGAGTTGTAAAGAACACAGGTGTTTTAAATCAAACTTAATTGACATGTTCCAGCCCTTGCTTCAAAGGAAAGCTAATTTTAATTGGGAGCTAACTGCAGGATATATATATATGTTTTCCTTTTCAACCTGTTTTAAAGAGGAAAATATTATGTTGGTTTGTATAGATACTTACATGAACTGGTCTGGTGTAAAATCACCACAGTAATTGATTGTCAGTTAGGAAATTGATGTTCCATCATTTACTTCAAAGGATAATTGGTCAAGATGTTTTTATACACTTAAAACTGACCTGGCAAGGATCCACAAGCTAAGGATGTCAAAATTAATAGGGCTGAATAGAAGTCCAGTTGAACTTTCCATGTAAAATAGATTTAAGTTTTTAAGGTGCTTTTATAGCAAAGAATAATTGTTAAAAGAGTAAATATCTCTTAATGTTTATAGCTGAGAATGAAAGCTTATGGATAAAATGTTTTTGTATGTTTATTGAAAAAGAGAAAACTAGTTAAGTGTTAAGGAATTGTGTTTGAAATTATCAAGGAGAACGTTGGGAGATGTTCCAAAAGGTTTAAGAAAACAAAGTAATCAATCATGCACACCTGTTCATTAAGGAGTTCAGATGGGTCTTCCATAAGTCATTGTGTGCTTTTAAGTTTTTAAGGATTAACCAGCTACTAACAAGCTGATGGTCATAGATACTGAAACCCAATTATAAAAGAAATACATTTGTATTATAAAAGGGTGACTCCTGTTGGCTAAAATAAGGTGGTGTATTTTACAAATTAAAAGTTTAATTTAGATAAAAGAAGCTTAATAAAATTATTACAAATATTCTGATGGACCAAAATAAAAACTGATAGATAGATTCAGTGCATCTACAAGAGCTTTATGCCATAGGCTACTTTAAAACACTAAAAGACTTCATGTAAAGGGTTTAATTCTTAAGAATGTCATTGTAATTATATGTTTTCATTATTATTATTATTTAGATTTTTACCGCACCCTCCTGGCCTAGGCCTTTTAGTGAAAATAAGTTTATAAAATGCTTTAAAATATTGTTAGACTTTTATATGCATGTATTAATGTGAAAGAACCATTTTTGTAATGAAAACATTTAAGTTTGTCCTAAAAATGAACTCAACCTGAGAGTTCATTTGAAAATGAAAGGAGTCTGGGAAGACAGCCAAAAGAAATATTAATCAACATAATGAGCAGTGCACCTGCATTGTAGAAGTGGAGATGCGGCCAGGTAACATCCTGTGTGTCAAATATGTGATTGATGACTGACCAGACAAAGAAATCTGAACTGAGCATGTCTAAATGATGTCAGAGATGATGTAAAATGAGGAGGAGCAAGAAGAGCATATAAGCAAGCTCCCAGCTGTAACACATTGAACATCCACGCTGAATTTTAGCTGTGAGGTGTTCCTTATTCGAATAAATTCTTTTGGTGTCCCTTACTGCCTGGATAATTGTTTTACTGTGTGGTTTATCGGCTAGCCACACAAGTCAAAAAACCTTAGTGCCCTCAGGGCATTGGCATCAAACCCAAAAAATATTTGTATTCCCCAATATTCCCAATATTGGTATGGTATTCAGATTCAGGAAATATTCAGGAAATCCATTTTTTTCTGACTCCATCATATTATATTCCATTATAGTCAGTGGTCCCCATAGGGTATAATTAAGAATTAATCTAGGGTATATTGGGCTCTTGTTGCCCTGCAAGGCATATATTGTGCTCTTATGGACCAAGTTCATAAGTGATAAAACCTGGACTGTGCAAGCAATGTGCAAATAGGGACTGAACTGTGTGGTAACCCAAAAAGGATGCCAGCTAGAAACATACCCAGAAGCAGAAAGCTTTCCTGTATGTTGTGCCAATGGGTCCTGGAAGTTGCCTGCCCTCTTGCCTGCTGTAAAATAGACCAGGTTTCTAGCACTGTAAACCCAGAGAGAAGACCAGAGACAAAGAAATCCAAACGCCATGAGAAGCCTCTTCCAACACACGCAGGTAGCATTCCCCTCCCCCACCGAGCCTAGCTGAAAGGCGACAGGCAGAAGACAATCACAGAATCTTAATGACAAAAACTCTGGCTGCATGAGTCATAATCCCTTCAGGTGCTACTGCTCAGCCCAAAGTTACTAGATCTCAATATTGTCCACTCCCTTAATCTCCTCCCCTTAAACCCTACTCCAATAGGATGTTTTTGGGACGGACTAGTAGGAGGAGGGCCAAGACATGTGACCAGCCTAGCACAACCCCCAAGCCCCCCCTTAAAAGGGACACCCAGCCATGTGCTCGCTCTCTTGGTCTCTCACTGCATCTAATCCCTCCCTATCTCACTGACTCTGGATTAGCTACCCAAGAGTCTATCCACGTGTCTGTGCTGGCCTAAGACATGACCCCATTTTCTTATAGTCTCCCTCATTTTTTCCCTAAGGATCGTTCCATCCCCTCGTAGACAGGTAACTGAAATATCCTGCTAATGCGAAAGTGCTATCCTCTTCTATCTAATTTTCTTAGAACTGTATAATTGTGAGTGTGTTTGTGATATTGTATGCTTGTGAAGAATCTATAGTAAAGGAAATCCTTTTATATTGAAACGTGCCTCTGAGTCTATTCCTGGTGAGCTGGGGAAAAGTGGGACCCCTGTATACACTGGTGCTTGCTCCCTTATTTTGCCTATTGCCCTTAATTTCCCCAAATATCAATCAGAATCAAGGCAATTTGGCTAAAACTCTGGAGGGGCTGCAACATAGCTGCTGGTGCCTCTCCTCAACCCCCCCCCCCCAGTTTAAAAAAGTACAACTTCAATCCCAGAGGCAGTGGCCATGGAGGCTTGGAGCCATCCTGGACTTGACAGCAGCTGCAGTGGAGTCTGAGATCTGTTCCAGCCCAGTGACAGCTGTGGCAGAATCCAGGAGCCACGCTGGGCCCAGTGATCAAGTGGGGGGGGGAGGATGGGATCTCCCCATGAGGCTTATGGGCCTCACTTGCATTTACTATTTACAACAGTCCTTTTAAAATGTAGAAGGCATAGGGGAATAAAGGTGAGGAAGAATACTTACACCAATGACTCACACAGAACACTGAGTAGAATTTATAACTTTAGGAAGGTCTTTCACTCCATATAAAGAAATTATTACCTTTAAGGCCTCTGGGCTTGAAATGCATTGGTACTTTTTTGCAATATACATCCTACCATGTCTTCTGAATTTTGTGCTCAGATACCTGGTACTTCCTCCTTGCTTTACTGATTTTCTATTTGTGTTAAATTTAATCTTCTCCATATCACTTTAAAACTCAGATTATACTGAAAAAAAATCTTTTTATGCATGCAATAAGAGTTACAGAGATCAATGCTTCTTTCAGACATTTGAGAAGTAAGGTTTAAATTCAGGAAGGGGAAATGTTAAGAATTTTAAAAATGGCCATTTTGACATGTCCTTTTGAACTAGGTCAAGATTTATTTGTGCTTGGTTTTACTGTTTCTATATGATAAAACTGTTATACAAATGGTGTTAATAAAGATACTTAACTAAAACCTAATGAAGCTTGAGGCAATCAGGGTACCTGGATACAAGGTTAGGTATCTTTTCTGCCTGTTAAATCCCTAAATAATAAGAGCAGTTCATCTGAATAGGCTTGCCAGGAAGTTATTGTAACAGCTCAAAGCCTACGTGAAGAATGCAGCTTATTTTTATGTAAATTGGATGGTGTTCTGCCAAAAAAAGAGGGAAGGTTATGTCTTGTGTCTTTATCTTTGTTCCACAACAGCTGTTGTTTCCAACCAACTTGAAAATAAATGAGTAAAAGGATCATACCAACAGAGCAATAATTTTGAGAGGGAAGTTTTTAAAAATGCTTTTGTGCATGATTCTCTGTTAAAATTTACCCCCCCCCCAACTTACCAGTCTATTGTCTGTGGGTTCAGAATGCTTTGGAAGGTTAAAGAGCTGGTGCCAATCAAGAAGGGATTTGCTCAGAACTTTTTGACACAGACAGAGATGTGGGTTGATGGCAATATGCACTGTGTGTAAAAACTAATGGGAACTATATTCCAAGGCAATTTGCTTGAGAAAAACAGCTGAACAGAATTGATGTGTGCTCAGTACATGCAATTCTAATTTCAAAGGGCTTGGGAAATATCAAGCACAAGTCTGTGATGGCTTTTAAGAAGACAGGAAAACACTGTTTTATTGTTCGCCAAGGACTATTTTAAAGGTAATTAGGACCTGAAAACTGACTTTGGAGATGTTGGGAGGGGGAGAATGAAACCTTTAAAGTTATTGGAGAAACAATAACGTATGTTCCATGAAAAATGAAATTTGTTCTTGTACTTCATGGTTTGGGCAGTTATTTGAGGTAGCAAGGGACCACTTGGAGGTCACCTATGCCAAGACTTGTACTTGCAGGATAACTGCCCCTGAATAATATTCACCATAAGGAAGAAATGGAATCATGTGTAAGACAGGGACAGTCCTAAAGTTATGAATGCTGAAAATGGGATAGAATACTATACATTGACAAGGCCAGAGAGCCATTGCATGTCTGATGTTTATGCCCCAGCACTGCACATCGATTATAAAAGCATATTAGACGCATCAGTTTTTACTGATGTAGCATGTCTTTGAGATTGGTGTTATGCATAAGGTGAATTTTCCCTTCCTCCATTTCTTACATATATACATCTAGATCATATCTTGCTTCTTTCCAGCTATGGTCAAAATTTAAAGCTCTGCTTTAACAGTCCTATATTATCAGAGCTTCAGGGCAATTTGTACTGTTACTTAAAAGCAAGCAATGTGGGAACATATAAGATGTTCTTCATTGCGGAAAGTATTCATCCAAAATTCACACACCTCAGCAATCATCTTACAGTTACAGACACATGTAAGTCAAAAAAGTAACCCCAAAACTTTTGAAAAGGCAAGATGTCAACCTAACCCTCTTCTTCCCCCAAACGCCACCCTCAATTGGTCAAACCCACATGACCATCTGAAATCAAACGTGACACTACAGGAGAGTGAAATACACATCTCCAAACACAACCTACAATTTTAGGAAAAATACAAGATTTATTCACAACTTAATAGTTAAAGCAAAGCAAGGCAATGTGCCCATCTGAATTTCAAAATTCAGCTTTTCTTTAACCAAAGTAAGACCTCTGGCCACACTCAATCTATATATCTAATAGCCAACTCTGCTATGATCTGTGGATACTTCAATCTGTGGCTTGGGGCCAGGTGGAGAGTAAAGACGTTTTTCTGCAAACCTTCCCCAGGTTTATTTAAAAATATTTTAACATTACTGAAAAGGATTTTAGCAAAATCCCTACTGCAAACTTACCTCTCACCACTTTCGCAAAAATGTACTGATTGCAGGGGTGGGGAGGAAGTGGGAGGCAGCTGAAAAGCTGTTATGACCACTGTTGTTATGCAGGGAGGAAGCTGGTGGGCAGCCAGGAGCACTGCTGTTGTGAGTGGGGGAGGACAGAAGCAGGTGGGAAGCTGGGAGCACCGCTGCCACTGTTGCTCTGTGTGTGGGGGGGGGGGCAGCGGGCAGGGAAGCGGGCAGGCAGTGGGGAGTTCCATTGGCATTGTTGAGGGGGGGGAGGAGGTAGGTAGGCAGCCAGGAAAGTGATGGGGGGCATAAAGAAAGAGAGATGGAGGGGAGGGAAGAAAGAGTAAGAAAGGGTAATGGGGTGGGGGGAAAAGAGTCAGAAGGAATGATAATGTAGTGAGGCAGAAAAAGAAAGAAAGAGTGAAGGGATGGGATGGGGAGGCATAAAGAGAGAGAAAGTGACAGGGATGGGAGAGAGGGTGAGAAGACAGGTGTTGGGAGAGGAAAGAGTGAGAAACTGAGATAAGTAAGGAGAGGGGGGAAGCAAAGGTGGGGGGAATGGGATAATTTCCTGTGGGTCCCCGTGTGTGTGTGTGTGTGTGTGTGTGTGTGTGTGTGTGTGTGTGTGTGTGTGAAGCTACCTCCATGTCCAAGGACAAATGGTCATCTCAACTCCCAACATCATGTCTTTTCATTTGACTCCTCACTTTGTGTAATTTTTACTGTTTATTAAAGGAAATAGTGAGCAAAGTAACAAGTTATGACAGACAGCATTGCCAGACATCTAGCCTATTAAAATGGGACCTGTCTTATTTTCCTACCCCTGGAAACAGATGATAGTTAAGTGGAGACTAGGGGTCAAATGGAGAGAGTTCTCATGTACATAAATTGGGATGAGCTCATCACAAACACAAAATATTTTATTTATTTATTTAAAATATTTACTGGCTGCCTTTCTACCTTGTGGAACTCATGGCAGCTCACAATGTAAATAAAACAATGATTATAAGAACACCTAAAAGACCACAACTTAAAATTCTATTAGGACTGCCAATAATAAAAACTGGATTACTCAAATGCAGTCCTAAATAAAACTGTCCAACTGCCTCCTGAAGACTGAAAGCAACATGGCTGGGTGCACCTCCCTGGGGAGGTATTTCCATAATTGTGGGGCTGCCACAGAAAAGACCCTATTTCATGAGCCCACCAGATGAGTGTCTGATTGGCGCAACAGTCAGAAGGGTCTCTCCCTGTGATCTGAATTCCTGGGCAGCTATGTATGGGAGAAGACAGTCCTTCACTACCCTGGTCCCAAGCCATGTAGGACTCTAAAGGACAAAACCAACACCTTGAATTTGACTTAGGAGTGGATTGGTAGCCAGTGTGATTGCTGTAGTATTGTAGTCACGTGCTTCCAGTAGCTGGCCCTAACCAAAAGTCTAGCTACAGTATTCTGCACCAGCTACAGCTTCTGAACACTCTTCAAGGGTAGCCCCAAAGCAAAGCACATTGCAATACATTCAGTCTTCCAAAAATACTACCAGTATGATTGATTTTTCAGCATGTAGACCAGGGAAGGTAATATCGATGAAAAGGAAAGATTCACAGAAAGATCAGATTCTCTCAACTCAGTGCAAGTTGTTGAATAAATAGGGTCTTTTAATTAAGATTTTTATTCAGGTGCTCTCTCTTTTCCTTGAAAGGTAGTATAAAAGTGACCCTCCTCAATAGTCCTGTACCAGCATAACAACTCACAGTGAAAGCATAGAGAAGAAACTTGACGGAGAGCAATTGCCAGCCCTCAACCCAGCACAAAGCTTTATCTTATCTTGCAATGGCTGTGTAATTATTTATTGGTAAGCTGGCACAGTGACAAGTGTATCTCATCTTAAGCAATTATTGCCATCAGATTGTAAGACTAAAAATCGATTCTCACAAATGTTGGGAGGGGCATCTTTAAATGCATCCCTGTGGGAATTCCTTTGGACCACCTTATGTACAGATGCAACTGGATTGCTGCACAAATGATAATACACCTGACATCATTATTTGAATTTTGAAGTTAATGTTGAAAAATCATGGAGTGGATATTGTTCCTACAAATTCACCAGTGCTCAGTTTGGGGATAAACAAGAGTGTCAAAGCTATTACACATTTTCTTAATGCTCAGCAGTACATTGCGGAAGCAAAAAGGAGAGGGCTATACAAATAATTACTTTTGTCATTAAAAGCAACACACATAATCTAACATGGGAAGGAAGCAGAGTATAATCCCCAGTCTCCACAAATGCAATAGTATTTACGATACATCTAATTTAATTTACCTTCCTCTTTATAACATACCCAGTAAAGAAATAACCCCCACTGTACATCTTGCAGAAATGAATACAGAACAAATGTGTGATTCATTTATAAAATATATTGTTCAATTTTCTTTTAGATTACATGCGCTGGATGGAATTGATTGTAGTTTGTATAAGGTGTCAAGGGACTGAAGGATTGTGCACACAGTTTAATTTCCCTCACAGGTAGAAATCAGGCATGATTCTAATGAAGTCAATAGACTTATTATACAGAGGGAAACTGGCTTAACGAAAAGCAAAACTAAGCCCGATGCGTATTTAAGGCTGGAGAGGTTTTTCCAGGGAGGTGTTTTGATTGAATAAGATAAGGAACATACAAAGCCCCTATCTATCCAGACAAGCAATTAATCAATTCACTAGCTTACACAAAATCAACGTATAGGGTTGTATTCAGTGGAAGATTTGGGGGAAGGAGCTGGATCTTTCTCTACCCTCTCTGAGGGTCCTTCCTCTGAGAATTGGGGACCTTTGTGAACCTTTGCCGGAATACATGGATTGAGGTGAAGGTATGGAGTAAAATCAGAAAGAGAAGATGATTTTGCCCATTTTGCCCTTTTCACAGTATTCTCCCATACATAGCATATTTTCATTTAACCCTCAAAAAGATTTTAGGGACAAGCAGCAGGCAACTGAGGGAAAGATTCGCTGCACTGCCCCCCTATGGGGCTTTCTGCTGGATCCACTCCGTATTGTGAATTACGGAGAAGGGAGGGTGGAAAAATTTTTGCTAGATGAGCCAGATGTGGGGCTGAGCATCTGTCCCTTCTTATTGCAAGTATGTAAGCCTGGGCATGACCAGAGGCATGAGTCATTGGACAAAGCCAAAGTGGTAGTGGCCTTTGGCTTTGGATCACAGCCTGTGGTCCTGAGTGAGCCTGACTGGTGGATGTATTATTGTGATGACCATTCTCACTCTCATAGAGTGCCTACCACCCTCCACAATGACAGTTTTATTCACGGTCATTGACCAGCAGATAGTACACCGATGCCACCCTTCACAATGTCTCTCTCACAGGTTCATGGTTAGAGGTAGGTCACGGAGTCATATGTCACTACCAGTCTTGCCTCTTTTAAAATACAAGAAGCAGGACCCGTGATACTCATGGGGTTGGTGTATTCCCCACGGCTCCCGGGCTGCCAAGGCTTCTCCCCGCCACCCACAAGAACAACAGAGGCAAGCCCTGTGCGGCTGTGAGCTGTCAGGCCCACCAGGCTTCTCTCCCCCCCCACCGCGGCAACAATGGGCTCAGCTCCTGGTTGTGGGGCCTGCCAGGCTTCTCCCCCCCCCGGGTCTCCGACAGTGGTGGCTGTGGCTCCTCGCCGCCCCCCCCCACCACAAGGCTTCTCCACCCCCGCTGCCACCGGCAGCACCAACTGCGGTGAGCCCTGCGTGGCTCTGCCACAGATCCCAGAGTAAGTGCGTTCTCTGCGCATGTGCAGGGAATGCTTTTTTACTTTTGTGGGGATTTAAGTATCCCCCCTATAGTTTTTTAAACTTTTCAGATTTTTCTGCACACCTGGGGACTGCCCCAAGTGTGAAGGAAAATCTCTCTGCCCCCGATGTGCCCCCGATGTGTGGATTTAGATATCCGCACAGAGGGGGCAACTTGGCTTATAGATATATAGAGCCACGTTCATTTCACATCTCAGGTCCTCTTTTTCACTCACAGAAACATTGCCAGACAGGGTAACCCACTAACCTTTAATAATCACTCTTCACTCTGACACTGCACAGAGCTATTGTGGTTGGGAACTCAAACATTGCTTCATTCACATGCTACCCCCATTTATTCATATTCAAAATATATATAGATCGAGATCATACCTTGTTTGTGTGTGTGTTTCTTTCCTTCCTTGTCAGGGGTTTTGACATGGTTTAATAAATTGCAGACCTCTTTTAAGGGGGGAGAAATTTGAGCTTCGTTATTTTATTTTGGCTTCAACTGCAAATGTTTTAAAACTATTATTGTAAGCCACCTTGAATCGCAAGGAATGGCAAGGTAAAAATGTTTCAATAAAAAACATGCTCTAGTCATCCACCCTATTTCTGTCATTCCTAGTTGTGATCTAACCAGTCAGGAGACAAGGTCTATTTTTAACACTACATCTTGGGGAGGAGGATCCTCCACCTAAGTCAATTTGGACATGTCTGTAAAATTCCTGCTTGGCCTGTAATGGTGACCTGCTTAATCCATGTTGTAGTATGGATGGGAATATAAAGATTTTCATATATAGGTTTTTTCCTTCTTGATTGTTCATATTCATATTTATCTGGTTTTTATAGATTTATTCTTTAAGTAATATTTTATTAGGATGTTAGAAAGGACTGTTATATAGAAGGCTTTCCTCTTGTAGGTCTGTTATTGTTAGCAGACAACATAATAGGTACAAAGTTCATGATTCTGTAGTTCTTAGGGCAAACCTTTCAATGTCTGGGTCAGATAAGATTTTAGTCTTGTATCAGTAAAAAATACTTTTGTTTGGGATATGAAGATTCCTTGCCCATTATCATTTAGGTTAGGTTAAGTAAACACTTAGTTTGATGTAGATATATGTTTCTTTATATCTGGCCAATCAGAGGATTATTACTCAAATTACCACTGTCTTTTGTAACCAATTATGCTGTTTGAATATTGTTTTCTTGATGATGTCAGTCCATGTATAAAATATCATGTATTTCCTGAATATGTTCAGAATAGGTTCAAGGAAAAGATGAAGAAGAAAAAGTAGTCAATTTTTGGTTAACTATTTGGTCTCATTGTTTTCCTATTAATTGAGGCATTTTTCCTGAATATGCTGAGAAAGAAGCAGTCAGCTTTGATGGGTCCTTTGGCCTAACTGTTTTCCGTATTTCATTGCAATAAAATACAAGAACTTCCTCCTCATTTTGACTTCAATCTTCTATTTTTGACTGGATATTAATTTGTATAACAATGTTGATTTAAACTGGACAGCTGGGATGGAAGTAAATGGCCAATGTGGAGCCTGCTTATAAGCATCTCCCTCAAGGGCTTCCATTGGCTGGGCGTGAGCCCACCTTGATCAGTGATGCTTGTGCCACATTTGAAGTAGATGAACTGGCACAACAGCATCCCACTGAGCATTTAAGAATATTGTTATTTACCCCAAAACCTATGGATATATGTACTCCTAATTCTGTATGGAATTAAACTGTTGATACTGGAGCTATGGAACCCCAAATCCACCTAAGTAAGTCCAAGGAACATTTTGTTCTAAGAAGCGTAATGAATGAAAACTGATGATATCAAAAATATACCCTGGATCCAATTTGGAACAGCTCTGAAATAATAGCCGTAATTTACAGAAAGAAAGATAATTTAGATACATTCTTTCCCCCCCAAATGAATTGCACAATTATGAATTCTATTTCTCAGGTGTAATTTTTTTGCATGCAATACCTTCTAGCATTGGCTCTTCAAAAATAAACATTTCTCTAATAAAAACCAATTGTGTCATTTTGTAAGATAAATACATAGAAAACATATCTACACTATTTTTTGTTTAAAAAACAATCCCAAACTGATCAATAATGTTAGAAGATTTTGTACAGGGACAATCAGAAGAAATGGTAGAAAGAGTATTCCAACCTAAATGGCAGTGGGTTCATAAAGCTATCACAGAAGAAAGGAAGTTATAGGATGTCAAAATGTATATATTCAATGTGGGTTACCATAAATTTCATTTACATGGCGGCAAAGCACATTATGCGTAATTATGAGTAACTGGCCCTTAACAATTTTGCAGCCTCAGGAATGAACACTGTCGAGCCCTTGCTCCAGCCGCGGGGTGGCGCCCCCGGTGGCCGTGTTGTCGGCATGAGGTCCCGGGCAGACGGGCGGTCCTGGAGGTAGGTGAGTGGACAATGCATCGGAGAGAGAGAGGCCTCAGACCGGCAAGGGATGGGGTTGAAAGCACCCCGGTTGTCCCTCTGCCCACACGCTGCAATGTACCTCTGGGAATTCCCTTCTCTCTTTTCCTTCTGCGATCGCCACCGTGTCTTCTCCTCCCTGGCTCCTCCATCTGCCTTTTATTCAGTTTGCCTTACAACCGGGACCGCCCCTCCATCCCCTGGTCCAGGCCCCGCCCCTCCTTATAACAGGAGACGCCAACAGGGCGTTCCCCGGAT
Organism: Gekko japonicus; assembly: GCF_001447785.1. Classification (NCBI taxonomy): domain Eukaryota; kingdom Metazoa; phylum Chordata; class Lepidosauria; order Squamata; family Gekkonidae; genus Gekko; species Gekko japonicus. The sequence goes on from NW_015165284.1 coordinate 292,644, forward strand.
GTCGGTCGGTACATCGGGGGCGGCCTCGGCGGCCCAGGGGCTGCGCCGCCGGTGCCAACTTGCTGCTCCTGCCAGCCCACACCGCTTCCTGGCCCGCCCCTGGCCCCGGCCCACCTCTTCTCCCCCCAGCAGCTCCACAGGCCTCGGGGCTTTGCCCTGGCGCAACCGAGGCTCGACTCCTCTCTCGTTGGTGGGTCGAGCGACTGTCCCTCGGCCGGACGGCCCTCCCCAGGTAAGCCGGCTCGTGGAGGGGAGGGTGTTGGGGGCTCCTGGGTCTGCAGCTGTGCCATGGGTTCTGGGCTTCAGACTCTGGGGATGGGACAAACACTAAACAGCCCATTTTGTAAATCCTGTGTCTAGGGTCACCCACCTCTATGTGGGGCCTGGAGGTTTTCTGGAATTACAAGTGATCTCCAGTCTACACCTGGAGAAAAAGGCAGCTTTGGAAAGCAAACTGTGTGACATTGTAACTGGCTGAGGTCCTTCCCCTCCCTGAAACCCCACCCACCAAATCATTAGGAATTTTCTAGCCCACCAATTCCAAACCTAAGGCCTACCTTTAATCCCAAGTGGTAATGTGAGACATATTTTCAGTCTTTATCTCACTCAAGCCAGTGGGGAAAAAGCAAACAGATTTTAGACCAGTACTTCAAGGGCTGGCTATAACGATTATAACAGAGATCTTGTATGATGATAGTCCGTACATATTTAAAATATCTTTTATTCCACTCACTCTTGGGTGGCCTGGTTGACTGCTTTGCTGGGCAATTTCCCTCTGCCTTAGTCCCCTGCTGCCACTTGATATGGTGACATGATAAAAATGGGGAGCCGAAACAGCATCCTGTGACCCTGCAAGGTTATTTCTGGCTGCATAACCAGGAGTGACATCACCACATTGTGGAATAGTCTACGATTCCACTGGTTATATAACATTTTATCACAGAGGTTGGGGAAAATCCTAGAGTGTTCCATGACACAGTGACATAATTTAGGTTAAACAGCTGGAAATGATGTTGCAGTATCACAGTACACTGGTTTGATAAGTCTGCAGCCCCCCTCCAGTTTCCTGGGAGTTGTCACCGAAGGTCTAACAATCCTGTCTCTCATGCGGCATGTCTAAAGTGGCCTGTGTGGACAGATAATGCACATTTCCTAGGAATTATCTATTGGTTTTGTGGATTTGTTTTTACTGCTGTATAGTTGTTTTTTTTTGGGGTTTTTTAGACATAATCTATGTAGTATTGATACATGTGAGGCACATTGTTTGTATAGTTCATGTGCCATGCTCATTAGCCAGTGATTGTACAAAGGTGGCAGAACAGGGGCAATGTATGCTGTCTTGCTCCCCCTCTACCTGTATTGATTTCAATGCATTTTTTGTCATCTGTAAAGGCAGAGGTTGCCATGGAGATGTCAATTCGGTTCTCACTCATTCCATACAAGTGCAGTGATCCAGAAGGTGATGCTCAGGAGGAGATTTCTTCTCAGTGATCTAAGCTGGCTAGGAAATCATGAGGTGGTTTCCAACCCAAGGATTGACCCCACTGGCTACCACTACTTCCAAGGTGACTGTTATTGTTCTGGGGTTTATGAAGAGAGTTGGGGTTTGATCTGTAGTGGCATAATTGTAGCATTCTCAGTGACAAAACGCAATGCCATCAATCATCACAGTGAAGCACCTCACTGTTTGGCACAAATATACTCTGTCCTTCATGGAATGGGGAACATTTTTGTCCTTCCTCATTTTAGACAGTCTGGTCAGGTCCTCATGCAACTCAGTCATTGTGATGGACCTTTATTTAAATGAGAGATGCCAGACTCCAGTGGGACCTGAGCAGGCTCGTAGTCAGGATTTTTTAAAGTCAGGAGGCATTTAAATTTATTAGGGGGCACTGGCTAATCAAATTTATCCAGGGGAGAAGGCCATGACACCCTGGGCTGGATGGGAAGTCAGGGGGCCTTGCCAGCAAGTCAGGGGGCCTAGCCCCCGAGATGCCCCACTGTAGCTACGGGCCTGGACCTGGGGATCCCCCAGAATTACAGCTCATCTCCAGACTACAAAGATCAGTCCCCCAGATAAAATGGATGCTTTGGAGGGTGGAATATATGGCATTGTATCCTGGGGTCCCTGTTCTCCCCAGGCTCCACCTCCAAATCTCCAGGAGTCTCCCAAACTGAAGCTGGCAATCCTACCCCCCATCCCCCACTGGTGGCTAGGGGGAATCTGGTAACCCTCATTTAAACAAGTCCTTCATTCTCTGAGCAGGATTTTGCCACTGTGGCTCCCCTGCCTACCCACCCCGTATTTACCTGACAGTATGGTCACCTAGGGAATGCAAGTATTTGCTGTGGTGGGAGAGGCCAACATTGTTTTGAGGGAGAGGCCTTCCCCACCCTGCTTCACATTGCTTGTGAACTTGGATATTTAATGTAGGCATGGTACACTAATATAGGCATGGCCCCAACCTGCATGGGCCAGTATTATATGTCCCCAGATGGGACAACATTACGTGTCTGTATTTATTAAGCCATTAAAATAAAATAAAATGTGCCTGTATACAGTATTGCCCAGTTAAGTTTGTTGGTCATGAAAAGAAATGTTTGTTCACTTCAAAGAATAGTCATCAGACAGAGGCATCTACAATGAGGTCTTTGGGTCACACCATATGGAAATTTTTTGTTGATTTATTGCATTGAATGAAAGCAGTGTACCCACATACACTGTTTCATCGGTTTTCTTATTCTCTTAATGAGTTACTTTTTCATATTTGGGTATGGTTATACCCTGAGCCTGCTTCCATGGCTCAACTGTTTAGAGCCTGAATCAGCTGAGCTGTGGGAGCAGGCTGTTCCCATGGCTCAGTTGATTTGGGCATGAACCTCATAAACCCAGTTGTACTCAAGCCGACTGGGTTTGTGGGGTTCATAGTTCAGTTCATGGTTCACCCATGAACCACGAACAAACTGAACTGAATTTTTGTGGATTGTGCCCATCCCTAGCCCTAACTAGTGACAGTAGAAAAAATGTGGGTATTCTAATAAAAGCGGCAGGCACCCCTAAGGGATCGAGAAGGAGGGGGAGTTGTGTCAGACTACTCATGGTTGTCCATTCAGGGAGGTGGAGGGGGGATCTTTAAGTGCAGGGCAGCATCACTTGAGCCCTACATGCTGAGGCTTTGAACCTAATGGTTTCTCTGTAAGCAAAGAGAAATGAGACATGAAGTCTGAGCCATGGTAGAGTTGTCCATATGTTGGTGGTCTACTATGCAGTCCACAGAAAATAGCTTCAATTAATTTAATTTGATATGATTTAATTGCAGTTCTGATTGCACAGATTGGTTAATCTACAAAGGTTCCAACTGGGGACACTGTAATTTCCTCAAGATACACCTCATTCTTGCAGGCCAGTAAATTAGACAAATAGGGCAGGTGGTGTCATCCATGCCTTGGAAATCCGGCACACATGCACCTGCACACACACACATTCATAAGCACATTCAGATCCATGTTTATGTTTCACAGCAGCTGGGAAGTCTCATGGGGAAAGAAGCATTTCAAATTCCATATTCTCATGTCAAGGGAATTATTTAGTAAGTGGTATGCAGAGTGTCTAAATATGAGATTGTACCTCTGTGGTTAAAAATAATAAGTTTACATGCTAAATGGCAATTATTTTTTAAGTCAGTGTGTTTTAACAGCAATTCTATCTGCTTGGAATTTATATTACACCAGTGAAATAAAGGATTTGAATTGTATCTTTGGTGGCCCCACCATATACTGTATCACTAAATCAACACCTAATAACACACATTTTGTTTTTTTTATTGACATCACCATACCATCCATTTACCTCAGCTGTACTGACAGTGTTTGGTCCTCCCAGTAACTTTTAGCACACAACTTTGGCATCACAGGGCATTCTGTTCCGATTGTTCCTCAGTGTCTGAGAAAGGGGCCTTTTTGATTTCACGTTAGCCCTGTAGGTGTCTGAGAATGTGCCTCTGGTGGATTTCCCATACATATCCATATTGCTGAAATGAACCCCAACATTTCAGTAGCTGATTTACTCTATCATGAGTATTTTCAATTTTCAGGCAGGAAAAAGCAACGCTCAGGATGCTCAAGTGCCTGCCTCTTCCACTCAGGTCCTACTTCCCTGCTGCAAACAGGAAGAGGAAGCCAATTGTTCAGCCGGCACTTTGAGCTGCTTGTGACCAGTTCAAGCCTGTTTGCCAGGTTTGTTTCTGTTTATACCCAGTGCACACAACCCCACCACCCATCATGCTACACCCCCCATGCTCTGTCAGCAATTGTTTAAATGGAGAATGAAACCCCCCCGACTCGGTTACTAGAGAAAGAAAACTGTAATTTTTTTGTAAAAAATCTTATCACTTTGTGTTCTGGGTCTGTCTGAATGGCATTAACGGCTGCCTCTGTGTCTGGATCAGAAGCAGTTCAGGCATGCACATTTTTGCACAGCTGCATTGGAGTCATCGATTCCACATCCCATCACTGAAAGATCTGGATCAATTATCCATGACCACAAGGTAAAATCAAGGTTTCTTACTGCACAGGTAGAAAAGTAGTCACACAGCAGAAAGAAATGAAACTGCATTGCAACAAATACTGTGAAAGTATAGTGTTGCCAGATCTGGGATGGGATGGGAAAATCCTAGAGATTTGGGATGGGGCCTGAAGATAGCCCAATTTGAGGAAGGGAGGGACTTCAGAAGGGTACAATGCTATAGAGTCCACCCTCCAAAGCAGCCTTTTTTTCTCCAGAGGGGCTGATCTCTTTGGTCTGGGGATCAGTTGTAATTCTGGGAGATCTCCAGGTCCTACGTGGAGGTGGGCAAACCAATGTCGATGGAAAACTGTTTGACACACACTGTTTGAATGCAGTGAGGCAGGGGGGATTCGAGTGTCAGCTCCTGAGCGATCATGGCTGTTGAAAATGGTATGCTCACCTGCCAAACATGTTTAGAGTGAAGTTTTCAGAATCTCCGAGACTGCCAAACATTTGTGCCAGTGCTGAAGTATAGGAAACTGAAATCCTTTGAAAAGCATAGAAGTGCTCTGAAAAACACTGAAACAGCTGGCTTTGCTTGCAATAAAGCATGACATTTATATGAAAAGTCTGCTAATTTGTTGGGGTGAGGGAAGTAGCTAGGAAATGAGACTATTTTTAGTTTCTCACTTTTCCCATCATTATAAATTCCTTGAGAGACTAATCCTGAACAGAATTGATGACAGAATTAACAAATATATCCCTATATAGCAAGAAGGATTTAGACCCCCATCATTCTCAGCTTAACAACTTTCATTGAGGCAGGGTATCAGAAGTATGTTAAGACATCAGCAGTTTTTGTCAATCTGACTGCTGCTTATGACACAGTCTGGAGGGACAGTCTGCTGTACAAGTTTTTACAAGTTTCCCCCTGTAGAACATCATTTTAACTCTTAAATAACATGCTGAGTGATAGAACTTTCCAAGTAATTATGTGTCAGTCAATCGGCAAGCAGAAGAAACTGAATAACAATCTACCCCAGGGCTCAGTCCTCATTCCAGTTCTTTTCAATCTATACATCTCTGATGTTCCTGAGACTATATCCAGTAAGTTTGCTTATGCTGATGACGTGGTGATTGCACTAATGCACAAATAAATTGAAAGGACTCCATCATTGGTGGGTGATGGAGACCAATCCAGCCCTGACCTGGCTTTTTGTTTCTGGAATTGTGTTCCCTCTCAACTCTTTCATAGAATGTGTCCAACTTATTTTGTCTAGGATTGCTACATGTGGGTTGGGAAATTCTCAGAGATTTGAGGGTGGAGTCTGTGGATAGTGGGTTTCAGGAAAGGGAAGCAAGCAGAGCAGGGTAAAATGCCATAGTCCACCCTTCAAAGCAGCCATTTTCTCCAACAAACCTCATCTCTCTAGTCCGTAGTTATAATTCCAGGAGATCTCCAGGCCCCACCTGGAGGCTGTGAACTGTAATGTTGTCCCATAGGATATAGAACAACAGGAGCCAGTGAAAACTGAACCACCTATTTTCAACATAATCTACATTTACATCTGCAAACCCTTACCTTATTTTCCCATACCCAGAACACAATGATGTAAAAAAAAATCTATTTAAAGATGAAAGAAAGAAAGAAATTTGTAGCTTTTAATCTATTAATATACTGTAATAAATGGCTTTAAATCAAGCAGGAAACAAGGCCTCTTTGTCCTGCTTATAGTAGAAGGAAGAATAACAGTTGCAAGTGGGAACTGAGTCAAAGGGTATCAGAGTATGAGGATGGGGGGACATGGTAATACGTGAAAAATCACTTCACAGTTTGCACTTAAAAAAAACCTTATTAAATGGTTACCTTTTTCTAGGAAGCAGTCTGTATAGGTGAACCTTCTCTAGATACGAGGTAGTGGAACGAACTTTGGTTTGACTGTTATAGCTCAGTGTACCTCACACAACAAAAGGAATAGTTAACATTTTCCAAACATTGTGGATAGCTCCCCTGTAGGCCTTAATGGTGCTAGTTAAGCAGCCATCAGGGATTAGAGGAGACAACTCAGCTGCAGTAAATAAGCAGTGTGTGTACTGCTTTTTGGCAAACTAGCAGCAGAATTCAAGAATCACAGGCAAGCAGCTATGCAAGAAATAAGCAGGGCAGGATCCAAGGGTCAAGGTAAGAGGTGAAACCGGAGACTAGGGGCGATTTCGCACTAGAGCTGCCTCGAGCCACAGCCGCCGTTTGCCACAACACAAACATGTCAATTTCACACCCGAAGCTGCGGGGCTGCATTTTGACTCGCAGCTTCGCCCGATTTCCTCCGCAGTTTTGTGATCCTGGTTTTTGAGGATCACGAAGCTGCGGAGGAAATCGGGCAAAGCCGCGGGTCAAATGCAGCCCCGCAGCCTCGGGTGTGAAATTGACAAATAGTGTCGGGGCAAACGGCAGCTGCACCATGAGGCAGCTCTAGTGCGAAATCGCCCTAAAAATCTCCACAAGAGGCAAACAGGCTGTAGAAAGATGGACCTGATTGCAATCAGGTACTGTCTAGACTAAAGCCCCCAAGCACCAAGTTGGCTACAAGGAGATATTAAAACAGCAAAGGTCATGACTCAAATGGACAATTGCATAGGGAAGTGAGAGTCTCACACTTTCCCATAGTCAGGCCTAAGTCAATAATGCTGTAAAGATCCATGGAGTTATCTCTTCCTCCTGAGAGGGGACAGGGTGTAGGAGGCCCCAAGCTGCCAAGCCTTCACTCCTCTACCTGCTCCAAGCTTTGGCTCTGATCTTCTGCCTTCTCCATTCCTGGGGTCCTGGGGGAAGGTGGAGGTGCAGGAGGTGGACAAGTCCATTCAGGGCTTTCTTGGTCTGCTGGTTCTAACTGAATTTGAACAGAACTCTGCTTTTGGAGAGGAAACATGGGGGCCAATTTCACACATGTTACTTACCACTGTTTACCGGTGGGGCAGTTTGCCCCGGACCGTTTAAACTGATTTCGCATTAGAGTTCTTGACACGTGGCTGTTTTCAATCTGCTCCCACAATTTGATTTCCTTGGCGAGGTTTCCTGTGGCTTCCTGTGTCCTCCCTCCTCCCACTCCCCAGTCTTCACCCTCTTAATCCCTCCCCTTCCCCCTCCCACTTTTTCTCTGTGCGGCAAGAGGAAACTTCTGGCTAATCAAGGATTGAGCTGAGTCAGAGAAAAACGGAGGAAGCTGCGGGTCAAAAGGCAGCCACGGGACAAATGGTGTGAAATTGACCAGAAGAAGGAGAGGGAAAGAAGGAGCGAGCCTGGGACAAAGGCTAGTGTGAAATCAATTGGGGTCTCTTCCAGGAACTTCAGGAATGCACATTGCCTTGGGCACAGTGGAAACAATGGGATATTCCTCTTCTCAGAAAACTTCTGAGTATAGGGAGGGTCTGTGGCTCAGGAAGAGATCATCTGCTTGGCATGCAGAAGGTCCCAGGTTCAATCCCTGGTTTCTCCAGTTAAAAGATCTGGCAGTAGGTGATCAGAAAGACCTCTGCTTGAGACCCCAGAGAGCTGCTGTCAGTCTGAGTAGACAATAGTGACTTTGATGGACCAAGAATCTGATTCAGTATAAGGCGTTTTCACATGTAGTTTTGCTCCATTTGCAGGTGGGGGTAGGGAAACCCTTGACACTCTCTTTCTCTCTTTCTCTCTGTCTCTCTGTCTCTCTCTGTCTCTCTCTCTCTGTGTCTCTCTCTCTGTCTCTCTCTCTGTCTCTCTCTGTCTCTCTCTCTCTCTCTCTCATTTTTGAAGCTGGGACGTAGACATTCTTCACCACCCCATAAGTCATGAGTTTTTAAACTATCTGTTGAAAGCCCAATTCTATCAGTCTAGCTGACCTCAGAATGTATCTACCTTTCTTTAGAACTGGAAGGTTCATTTTCTTCTACAGGACTGAAAGTTCAGTCATTAACCCTGGCCATCTCCACAGATGCTGTTAGGTTTAATTGGATGTTCTATCAGTCCAGGGTTGCATTTCCTTTTTTTGGGAGGGGGGGGCTTGCTCAATGCACAAGAGTCATAGATCTGTGCTTGCCAGTTAAGCTAAAGTGATTATATTTCCTCCTGCTTTATTTTAAATTGAATTATTTACAGATGGGTAAATATCGTTCTCATTAAAAATATCTATCTTTCTGTAATACTGATGTACTCTTAACAAACTACTTTCTTCATTTATAAGAACATAAGTGAAGCCATGCTGGTTCAGGCCAATGACCCATCCAGTCCAACACTCTGTGTCACACAGTGGCCAAAACCCAGGTGTCATCGGGTGGTTCACCAGTGGGGCCAAAACTCCAGAACTCCTCCCACTGTGCCCCCCCAAGCACCAAGAATAAAGATCATCACTGCCCCAGACAAAATGTTTCATCTATACTGTGTGGACCTCTGCTCCATATGTTTATCCAATCCCCTCTTGAAGCTTTCTGTGCTTGTAGCTGTCACCACTTCCTGCAGCAGTGAATTCATGTGTCATTCCACCATGACTTCCCAGCCAATATTGACACAGTATGGGAACTGGAGGTCCCTTGGCCATTTTCTGGTCCAGTAATGGAACACTTCAGTCAACTCTCCCAGGATGAGGTGGACAGGGTCATGTGCGCTGTGAAACTCACCACGTGCCCCCTAGATCCTTGTCCATCATGGCTGGTGAAAGCCAGCAGTGATGGCATACAGACTCCCCTAGCACATATCATCAACTTGTCCCTGTGTTCAGGGACTTTCCCAGGGGCTTTAACGGAGGCAGTGGTGAAGCCACTTCTAAAGAAACCATCTCTTGATCCAATATATCCAACCAACTACCACCCAGTTTTGAATCTTTCATTCCTGGGTAAGGTAGTTGAGAGAGTGGTGGTGGAACAGCTCCAGGTCTTCCTGGATGACTCCTCTATCCTGGATCCATTCTAGTTCAGTTTCCTCTGAGGCTATTGGCTGGAGATGGCTCTGGTTTCCCTCATGGATGATCTTTACAGACATCTGAACCAAGGAGGATCAGTGCTGCTGTAACTGCTTGATCTGAAAGGGAGTTCAAGAAAGGGAGTGACCATAAAATAAATGAACAGGAGAGAGGTGAGTTCAGTAATTTTCAGGTAAATTCGAAGGGACCTAAGATAGGAAAGGATGTCTGTAACCTGAGATGTCTTTATACTAATACACAGAGTATGGTAAATAAACAAGATAAACTTGAACTTCAAGTATTGGAAAGTAAGTATGATCTGATAGGTATCACTGAGACTTGGTGGGATGAGTCTCATATATGGAGCACAGTGATTGAAGGATATACCTTGTTCAAACAGAACAGAATAAACCAAAAAGGACGCAGGAAGGCACTATATGTCAAGAATGAATACACTTGCACTGAAATTCAGGATTTCAAGAGTTGTCCTGTTGAAAGTGTGAGGGTAAGGATAGAGCGAGGGAAAAAAGAAGGGGATATTGTTGTGGGGATATACTACAGACCTCTGAACCAACCAGATGAACTGGATGATGCATTTGTACAGCAGCTTGCTAAACATTCACAGAGACAGGATGTAGCGATTATGGAAGATTTCAACTATCCAGATATTTGCTGGAAATCTAACTCTGCTGGATATGGGGCATTCCGCAGATTCTGGAATAGTCTTGTGGACAACTTCATCTCTCAGAAGGTGGAGGTAGGAACCAGAGGATCTGCTATCCTGGATTTAATCCTGACTAACAGGTAAGAACTGGTTGATGAAGTGAACATTGTGGGATCCTTGGGGAATACTGACCATGTCTGCTTGGAATTTGACATAGAGAAGGATGTGAAACAAGGACATAGTAGGACTTGTATCCTGGACTTCAGGAAAGCCGATTTTTTTAAAAAAAAACCTCAGAGAAATATTAGGTAGGATCCCGTGGCTGGAAATGCTGAGGGGAAAATCTGCACAGGAAGGATGGGAGATGCTGAAAAATGAAATGCTTAAGGTACAATTGCAAACTGTCCCAGTGAGAAAGAAAGGTGGGAGATGGGTAATGAAGCCAAGGTGGCTGAACAAAAAACTCTCTGAAGAGCTGAAACTAAAAAGGGAAATGTACAGGAAATGGAAAGAGGGACAAATTACTGAGGGTGAGTACAAGAAGCAGGCTCAAGTCTGAAGGGATGGTGTCAGAAAGGCTAAAGCGCAGATGGAGCTGAGCCTTGCGAGGGATGCTAAAACAACAAGAAAGGTTTCTATGCCTATTTTCAGAGCAAAACGAAGAACAGGGATGGGGTAAGATCATTGTTAGGGGAAGATGGTGAAGCCTTAACAAGGGATGAAGACAAAGCAAAATTACCGAACTCTTACTTTCTGTTGGTCTTTAATCATAATGTGAGCTGTATACTAACTGAAGAATGCAGGACATATGAAGGAAGGAAGAACTGCCAGTCCACAGTAAGTAAGGAGATGGTTAGAGAGCATCTAGCTGCCTTAAATACTTTCAAATCTCCAGGGCTGGATGGCTTGCATCCCAGGGTGCTAAAAGAAATTGCAGATGTTATTTCAGAGCCTGGGGCTCTAATCTTTGAGATTTCCTGGAGTACTGGAGTTGTGCTGGAAGACTAGAGAAGAGCAAATGTTGTCCCGATCTTCAAGAAGGGAAAAAAGACAGACCCAGGAAATTACAGGCCCATCAGAGTCTTCTTCGGAAGATCCAGCCTCTCCTTCTTCTTCGCTTTCTTTGGCACCATCGGTCACACCTTCTCCTGCTGGGTTGCTATGTTGACGCAAAAACTCGCAAGCCTTTTCAACAGAGTCAGTCCTTTCTTTTCTATTTGCATATCTAAAGATTAATGCCTCAGGTGTTAGCCATCTGTAACAGACATTGTGCTTTTGTAGAAATAAAACCAAGTCTCTGTATTTCCTTCTTTTCCTTCTTATCTCAAATGGAATGTCTTTCAGTACTCTGATGTCTTTGTCTTTTACGTTCAAGGTCATAAGAACATAAGAACATAAGAGATGCCAATGTTGGATCAGGCCAAAGGCCCATCCAGTCCAACACTCTGTGTCACACAGTGGCCAGAAATACCAGTGCCATCAGGAGGTCCACCAGTGGGGCCAGGACATTAGAAGCCCTCCCACTGTTGACCCCTCCCAAGCACCAAGAAGACAGAGCATCCCTTGTCCCAGAGCCCCTATCTATACCTTGTGGCTAATAGCCACTGATGGACCTCTGCTCCATATGCTTATCTAATTCCTTTTTGAAGCTGTCCATGCTTGTAGCCACCACCACTTCCTGTGGCAGTGAATTCCAAGTGTTAATCACTCTTTGGGTGAAGAAGTACTTCCTCTTATCCGTTCTAACCCGACCGCTCTGCAGTTTCATGGAGTGCCCACGAGTTCTTGTATTGTCGCTCCATTAGATCCTTTCAATAGCTGATCTCTCACTTTTCTTCAGGAGAATCTTATTGTAACTTCCCCGGGCAGATTATTCTTTCTGATAAATTCTGTATACGATTTATGGACCGTATCAATTTCACTTGAAGTTGATCTGATGTCATCTCTGCCGAGGGAGCTAATACATCGCCAGTCTCATACTGTCTCAGATTCTCTCCTTTCTCTTCTTGGACACCTTGAAGTCTCAAGATATAGCTTGCCCTTTCCATTTGCAGCTGTAATACTTGAGACTCTTTGATTTGGCATTTTCCCCCATAGCCTATTGTTTTTTATTCATCTTTCTTGAGTTGGTATCAATCTCTTTAAGTTCTTGCTCCATTTTTTTGATTTTCTGTGTATTCACAGCCATTTTTGCTTGTTGTGTATTGAGTTTATTGTCAATCCAGTAATTTTCTCAAGTGGGAGCGAAGTGCTTCCAACAACAGCCTTTGGAGTTCCGCAGCTGAGTCCTGTCTAGGCACAGAACTCGCAGGGCTGGAACTTCTGGGAAGAAGCTTTGTTTTCACTTGTTTGTCTCTCTGGTCCTTCACAGGCGGCGCCATGTTTGAGAGTTGTTTAGTTTTATTAAAAGTTTGTCAAAGTCTCTGGAAGTTCTTATATCATGCGGTAAGCTCTTACAGTCTCTTTATTTTAATCCATTCACTTTTTGTAGTGCCCCCCCTTTCTGGTTTAAAATCACTTGTAAACAGTTCTTAGCGATGGAGAATCCCCCCCCCCCATTTTCTTTCAGGAGGGCCATGAGGTTTTTTGTTGTTCTTGCTTGTACTTAAACTCACATTTTCAACGATTGTTCGCTTGTGTCTGAAATCGCTTGGTCACCAAACGTTTGCTCCGATGTGCTGATCTTGTTCCCATATGGGATGCTCCACAGTGGGACCATCAGGGCTTGGAGTAGCCCCCCCCCTCACCAGCTTGTCTCACCGGAGAGGGACTCTCTAGTGCCCCATGGCTTGGAGCCCTTCACTTGGGCTCCTGGGGTGGCACAGACGATTGCGCCCCCTCCCAGCCGTGGGCGCTGGCAGGCTTCTCCCAGTGGTCTGGGGGGGGGGGAAGCAACTGCCATGGCGATTGCCAAGACCGGAAAATCAATAAGTACCATTTCTGAAGATAGTTTTTTTGTTGTTGTTGTTTGCTTGTTCTGCTTTTTAAAAGAGCCATGATACATTGATTCTACATGAGAAGAAGCCCAGGTTATTTGGAACTTCAGAACCTAGACAGGATACATGGTGGGGGGGAGTGTCATCAATCACATAGAAAACAGAACACAGAAATTTTGAAAGAAGCAATAAATAGGCCAGAGGTGCCAAGGCAGGAAGAACTAGGTAAAGTGAGACGTTGTCAGAGCAAAATTAAGAGCAAGTGCTTATTTTTGTGGTCTTATTATGGTAGGGTTTCAAGCCCATTTGAGGGAAACATCAAAGCCCAGAGGTTTACAGAGAAACTTCCAAAACAGAGTTGGCCTGAAACACAGAACACAGACCTGTGGGAAAGGAAGCAAAATAGAATCTGGAAGTCAATTGGAAAACAAATATGTCAACTAACTGCAACACAAGATAAGTACATTGCCAAGGGAAGATGCTTATAAAAATGCAGGACTTTAGCTGTAGGCACTTCAAAAATTAAACCAGAGGTATCCTTAACCTTTCCCCAAAGAAGTATATGCCTGCTTACTGCTTAGGATAAGTGAAGCAGAAATGATTTTCCAGGGATTTGAAGAACGCAGGAAACATCCAGGGGCAGAGCACAGCAAACTCTGGACAGAAAGAAGCTTGTGTAATTTTAGATCTAGCTGAATAGCTCTGTTGCTGAAATCTCAGTCTATTGTTATTAGATTCTCAACCATTAAAATGGGGACAGTGAAGGTAAAAACCATCTCAGAAACACTAGTTTTCCCAAACTTGTAAGACAGCTGAGTAGGAGAAACAGAATGATGTATTTACCACAAAGAATAGTATAATCCTAAAATGGTCTATTCTTCATCCTAATCAAGTCTTCTCAGTGGGTTTTACTCACAGCAAAGGGATCTTAGGATCATGATGTTAAGATTGTATTCTTAGAACAGGATAGTCAGAATTGAAGCATTATCAGGGGTCATTTCGTAGAAAAAGAGCTAGAGGAACTCAATAGCATAACATTAGCATATGCCACACCCCCTGACATCAGGGGCCCGGCGGTGGACCTGCAAGGCCAGCGGGAGTGCGAGGAAGCCCCGCCAAGGCCCTCCCTGGCCCCAGGCAGGCAGGGGTGGGGAGAGGTGGGGAGGAAGCAACTTACCCTCCCTCTTCTCCTGCCTCCTCCTGGCTGAATGAGGGCTGGAAGCGGGGCGGCCAGAAGTGGGGGGTGGGGCTTCGTCATGTGCCCCGCCCCCCTGCACCTCACCCGGGGGGACTGCGTTCCCCTGCGTTCCCCCCCGAAATGACCTCTGAACATTATCCATCCACTTTTATTAAACCAGTAAAAAATGTGTACACCAGCAAATTCTCTGACGGTGTGTGATGAACCATCAAGCATTTACCGAGAAGTCAGACTTCCAGTTTGGGCATTAATAGAGATAGATGGCAAAATCTGCAGCTCCAAAGACACTAAGTATTTTAATGGTTTCTAATACCTTTTTATCTCTTCCTAAAGAGGTTAGTTGCTTAATACAAACTGAAGGCTGCACTGTCAAGGACTTTTGTAATTTTTATCTGCTTGTATTTTGATAAGGAGCCGACTAGCCACTTTGAAACTTTCTGAGTGCAACTGTGTAAAAGGTGTTCCCCCCCAACCTTATTGAATAAGCAATGTATCTATGTGAAACAGTGAAACAATAGCAACAAGTGAAAACTGCAGAAGTCTCTGAGAGTGCTTTATAATTTTAGGTTTAAAGACTATTCATTTATTCCTATATGTAGCAATCAGAGATAATGAGACCACATAAATGGGTGAGAGAGACAGAGGAGGCCTTGGCCCCTGTCTCTAAACAGTCTAAGATAGTTGACTACTACTTATCATCTAATATTGCGACTACACAAATGTCAACATCTAATTGATTTGCACCATTAGCTGATATTTCTGAAAACACATCAGAGACCTGACTAGAGACATCAATAAATGGAGCAGACGACTTAGACACTACAAGCCATGGAGAAAATATCACTGTTACCAGTGAAGTTCCAATGGATTTATTCTTTCTGACAGCAAAAACAGTGAAATATATATGCAATAACCTTAAATTGCTACACTTCAAACTAGAGGATATTTCAAGGATGTTATCAGAACTATACAGCAAAAGAATTAATTCTGGGGCCACTGAGTTACCTAGATCAGCCTTATCAGAAGACCCCACCATTTGCTTCTGGACAAGAAAGAACAACCTTGAAATTAGGAAAAACTACACAACATATATGAGATTTTAAAGATTGTTACCAACTGGTTTGGCAGTCACATAAGGTATGTTTGACTATTTGCAAATTTAAAGGCATCATACCTTCCTGGAGAAATGTTGCACTTCCCAAGAGACATATAAGAGAATTGTTTGGAAATCATATTGGATATATAGACTTAAAATCTGTGGAGTCATTGAATAATGCCTTTCAAGCCCAAAAGTTATTATTGACCTTTGGCAGTTCAAAAACATCAGAACTGTTCTTACATAAGAAAGCCTTTTTGAGAACTAGAGGAATTTTTCCAGTTTGAGTATTTAATAATGAAGTTTTGAAGCCATTGATACCTAATGCTATCTACAAAAAGAAAATTCAAAGGAACCAGACTGAGTCTTTCCCTATGATAAAAGTGGGGGTTTAATTGAAAAACCCAAACAAAAGATTTGATAAACTTAGAAGCATCACCCAAAAAGGACCTCCTCTTAGATAAAAATTTTTT
This sequence comes from Gekko japonicus, assembly GCF_001447785.1. NCBI lineage: Eukaryota > Metazoa > Chordata > Lepidosauria > Squamata > Gekkonidae > Gekko > Gekko japonicus. The sequence goes on from NW_015165284.1 coordinate 308,452, forward strand.
TGAAAAAGAAGTGTTGATTTTTTTTTAAGGATTTACCGACTACAGATCAAAGAATGATTACAGACAGACTGGAAACGATGAGAATAAATCTACTTAAAAATATCCCAGACTGTACCAAACCAAAAAAATGCTGTAGCAATAGAGGAACCAATTATTACAATCAGTATGCCACAAAAACCCAGAATGCCAACAGAGATATTGATCCAAGCTGATGTACATCAGCCCCCCATGCTGATGGACTTTTCTCCAGCACAAGATGAAAGACATGAACAACCAATCATGCTGCGGGAATTAAAAGATAAAACAGGGAATTCTGGTAATAGCTGTGTACAATTCGGTGCCAATGATTCCATAGAACAAGTGGCTACAGCTGAATGACTCATAAATTCTTCTCCTTCCCAGTACTCCAAGGAAAATCATTGGAACCCTTCAACCATTAAGTCAGCTAAATTAAAAACTTGCACTTCAAATCATAAAGAATCTAATCACACTGGGAAATTCAAGGATAAAATGCCTAAGTCTTTAAAAAGTTTAAAAATTATGATACTCAATGTCCGTGGTTTAAATAATTGCGTTAAGAGAAAACGTGTGTATACAAATTTGATCAAACTTTAACCTGATATTGTTTGTTTTGCAGGAAATCCATTTGAAACAGCCAAACACCATATATTTAATAATTCTAAGTTTCAACAGCAATTTCAAGCTGGGGAAAATTCAAAATCAAGAGGGGTTGTGATATTATTGTCATCTAGGGTTAGGTTTTGTATTACAGCAAGCCAATGGGTAGATATTTGTTCATAAAGGGGAAACTTGATGAGGAAATAGTAACTTTAGCATCTCTTTATGCCACAAACTGTGATCAGGTAAAATTTATTGGAGAGATATTGGAATTATTAGAAGCCTTCAAAGAAGGACCAGTAATATTAGGAGGAGATCTTAATTATATTATAGATTAAAAATTAGATAAATCTTGGTTTAATAGTAAATCTAAAAGAAAGAAAGATAAAGGTATCACCAAACTTCCCTCAGTTCTCTCATAATACCATATAACAGATGTATGGCGACATTTTCACCCACAACAATGGGATTATAGTTTATATTCCATGAACCATTCTACTTATACTCATATAGATTATATTCTTGTCTTGAATTCATTATTGGATAGAGTAACTTCACCATTAATTGGTCAAAAAAATCTGGTCCGATCATTCATGGGTGGAGTGCATAGTGGATATAGAAATCAAAACTCATCTGAAATTCCTTTGGAAACTTAATAAAGCTGTATTGGATAATGAAGTAATCAGTCAAGAAACAGAAGAACACATCCAAAACTACCTTAAGGAAAATAAGACTGCAGATATGTCACCTTCCATTTTATGGGACATTCTGAAGCCGGTTTTAAGAGGTTTTTTAATAGCAAAAGATTTCTGGCTGAATAAACAAAAAGGCCAAAGGAGATTGGATTTATTCAATAATATATCAAAATTGGAAAAAAAACATAAAGAAGCAAAAAAAAATTCAATTGCTACTTAAAGAAAGACAATCCTTGGAATATCTAGAAATGAAAAAGATTAAAAGTAATATTTTATATCTTAAGCAGTGGCATTGGCATAATACACCTAAAAATTTAAAACTTTTGGCTAGAAGGGTTAAACAGAAGAGGGAAGCAAATATGATTTATTGACTAAAGGATGAATCAGGCAAAATTGTTACAAATGCATCAGCAATTATGAATATTTTAAAAACTTTTTATTCCAAATTATACACCTCAGAAAATCCAAACATAGTTCTTATTGAGAAATATTTAACCTTAAATCCACTCACTAAATTGGCAAAAGAACATGTAGATTTATTAGAAAAGTCCATTACATCAAAAAAAACCCTGCAGGATTCAATTCAAAAGTTGAAAATAAAAAAATCGCCAGGCCCAGATAGCTTTATAAGTTAATTTTATTAAAAATATGCTCATCTTTTAGCCCAACCATTAGTGGAGACCTGTAACGAGATTTCTTGGTCATTAGCAACAATGATAGTTATACCCAAACCTGGTAAAGACCATACTACACCTTCATCTTACCACCCAATATCCTTGTTGAATGTGGATTTCAAATTATTTACAGCAACCCTGGCAAATTGTATAAACACATTCATTACTAATTATATTTTTCAAGATCAAGTAGGCTTTATGCCAGGAAGAGATCTTATAGAAAACACACATAAGGCTTTACATGTAGTACAATATGTTCAGAATTTTAAAGAAAAAGCTATTTTACTCTGTTTTGATGTACAAAAGACCTTTGACTCCTTGGAAATTATATTCTTGAAATCAGTCTTAACACATATGGGCTTTGGCAGCAAATTTTTATCTGCAATCTCTGCTATTTATGCAAACCCACAGGCCAACTTAAAACTAAATAATACATATTCACAAGGAGCTGTGGTGGCTCAAGTGGTTAAGACACTGAACTGCAGGCTGTGGAAGGTCAGCAGTTCAGCAGTTTGAGACCCGAGTGTGCCACATGACAGTGTGAGCTCCCGTCTCTAGTTCCAGCTCCTGCCAACCTAGCAGTTCGAAAGCAAGAAATTCCAAGATAAACAGTGTTCCGTGCACCTTGGTGTTTAGTCATGCCAGCCACATGACCACGGAAATGTCTTCAGACAGTGCTGGCTCTTCGGCTTTGAAACGAAGATGAGCACCGCAACCCTAGAGTCGGATTCGACTGGCTTTCGAGCAAGGGAACCTTTACCTAATACATATTCAGATAGATTATATTTAGAGAGAGGCACTCATCAAGCGTGTCTTCTCTCTCCAGTGCTTTTTGCTTTGGTGATGGAACCTTTGGCCAATGCAATAAGGAAGAATCATAATATTCAGGGTATTAAAATTAGTCACAAGGAATATAAACTTACCCTATTTGCAGATGATATTTTGTTGTTCATATCAAATCCGGAGTTTTCTTTGAAAAAAATTGCAATTGGTTCTAAATAACTTTACAGATGTTTCAGGTTAGAAAATTAATCAAGAAAAGTCAAATTTGCTTCCTTTTAATTTACCCCAAACAACTGTCTCCAAAATAAAACAAAATTATAATTATGAAAGGGCTTCATCATATATCACATACTTAGGAATTAATATTCCAGGATGCTTAGAAAATCTTATAAAATATAATCATGAAAGGGCATTTCAAGAGATCCTTAATAAATTCCAGTCCTGGGAGAAATCACAATTTACTTGGTTTGAAAGATGTAATATAGTTAAATCATTTTTCCTATTTATTTTTTTTTGTTCAGATCAATCCTTATTTCAAATAAATATCTGAAGTTGTGGTAAGACACATAGTTAAGGTTTTTTTGGGCAAAAAAGAGCATTGCATATGTTCTAAGAAACTTACTAGACTGTCAAACAAGGGAGGGATGCAATTTCCGAATCTATTTAAATACTATAGGTACATACAGCTCTCTCTCATTGTACAGCTATTGACAAGTGAAGACAAGCCTGACTGGACTAATATTTTTAACTTATATACATATCCAATAGATATAAAGAGTATTATATGGCAAAGAGTAGATCATTCTGTAAATGCTTATAGAAGTCAATTCATTGTGGCAGCTTTAAATGTTTGGGTAAGTACAGAATGCAATTAACTTCAGAGTTTTCACAGTTTTCATCAATATTAGATCAGGTATGGTTTCCTCCAGACAAACAAAATGCAGATGCTAATTTTTAGAAATCACTTAAAATCACTAGACTTACGGATCTAACAAAACAGAACAGAGTGTTAGACAAACAATCCCTGGAAGAAAAAATTGGCAGATCATTTACTTGGTATGTATATTACCAAATCTCTCATCTAATTTCTAGCATTGGATTGCCTAATGTATTAAAATGTCTTTAATGGACTTCGAGAGATTGCTTAATTCCTTTGAGTCCAATAAAAAAGGCTTAGTTTCTAAATTATATAAAATGATAAATAATATTGAATCAACAGGCAGGTTATCATACCAAGAGAAATGGCAGAAAGACTGTAAAATCACTTTAAATGAAGAGATCTGTGGGAAAATATGGGCATCTATAGTTTATGTCACTAGTTTTATCAATAAAGCTTCAGACCTTTAAGATTCTTACTAGATGGTATTATACACCTAAAAAGCTTTCTTATCTAAATACTGATATTAGCCCATATTTTGGAAGCAATGCGGATGTATAGGTTCCTATATCCACTGTTGGATGGAGTGTGATATAATTAATTTTTTTGGGAATGTAATTATACAAAAAATAGCTCTAATTACAGGTCATACTCTTGAGCTGACACTTGAATCTTTATCTTTATCAACAAAGGGTAACAATCACCATAATAATGACAATAGCCAAAATGACCATAGCCCATTGCTGGAAAGGTCCGATAGTTCCTCCGCTCTCTTTGTGGCATAGGAAATTATGGGAACATTACATAATGGCAAAGATAACTGAACAGTTGAATTTTAAATGTGTAGAGGAGTATAAATCAGATTTTGAGTCTATTTTATACCCTATATTGAACTATTTAGAGCAACACGGTGAATTTTTTTAAAATGCCGGATCTGTATAGATTAGTTTCAATTTTTAATTTTTAAAGTATAATAGAAATAATATAAGCATTTGAAACTGGATATTATTTCTTGATAGTTTCTGTTAATTTGTTGTACATAATTTTAACTGTGATTATTTGAGCAATAAAAAACTTTTTAAAAAAGCATTAGAAGTCTGCTTTACATTTACTTTGGAGAGGTTCAGCATGCCCCTAGCAGGACTCTGAAGAGGCAGCAGATAATATTCTAAATAAATAAATATTTCCCCTATAAATCCCCCACCTATAGTAATCTAGGATGAAAGCTAGAGAGCCTCTTTCTGTAGACACTTCAGGGCATCAATCTGTTTCGAAAGGCAAATGAACAAATACAACTTTTTTCAGAAATCAAGGAGGTAAAAGCATCCTTGGAGATTATTAAGAATGTGTTGGGTTAGAATGTAGTGACCGTTGTTTAAAAAACATACCATAAATTAGAACTAAAGTTAATCAGTCTGAACGTCGGTTGTTGGTAGCTTGTATTTGTCCCAAGCAAAATCCAACACCCAGAAAAATCCATGTAATACCTTTTATCAGGACCATCCAAACTGACGCAAAACAGTGTCCAAGCTTTTGAGTTTTTTGTGAATTCTTAATCAAGCTGGATGATGCAAGTTAAAGGGAGGGGGGGCAGAAACAGATATGTCAGGTTATGGTCGTAAGCCTGGTTGCTGTTTCCATTGGTTTCAATTGGTGACGTATGTTCAGGTACAACTTCACTTCCACCCATTGGAATGACCTTCTCAGGGATTATACTTTTTCCCCAGGATAGCCTTCTTTCCAGGTTTAGCAGAGTTCAGCCAGATAGTGCCCCCATCTGTAGAGATAATTATTTTCTTTCACTTGCAGAGCAAGAGAGGGCAAAAATGATTTGATATGGAAGAGAAAGTGTTCAAGGGTGCCCATCATCACAACTGAGATCAGATATGAGTCACAGGGCACATTCAATTAGATAATAATTAGTAAATAACTGACATTCTTTTCTTCTACCATTTTAAAAAAAGATTGGAGCAAATGTACACAAGTAGCTTATTCCCTAGGGGATTCTATTAAAATGTGAAAATGATAAAATATGTCTAAAACAGGATTTAATATTCTGCAATCATTTTATGCATTCTGCACTTCGTCTATTAGTTCAGGAACCTCCAAGCTAAATGAACTCAACCCAAGGTCATGGCCTTTAATGAGTTCCCTGGGTGTTTCTTGAGAATTAATGTAATGAAATGTAGAGCTTATCTAAAAATATTAACATTTCATTTTAAATTTTAGGAGCCCCACCCTCCCCCAGGTTAAAAGATAAAATATCCAAGTTCGTTATGGACTTCTGGAAACTTTTTAAATAACTAGAATTGGTCAACTTTGAGCATTTACTCTGTAATACTGATTTTTATCTATCATTTGTCTGTCTGTCTGCCTGCTTACCTGTCTGTCTGTCTTTCTGTATGTTTGTACTTGTATGTGTTTGCATACATACTTACATATGGGGTCATTTCCTGCAGGAGCACACAGGAGCGGAGCTCTGGCAGTAAAGAGCCCAGGGGGCAGGCACATGCAACAAGCCTCACCCCCTGCTCCCAGCAGCCCTCAGTCAGAGCAAAAAGCAGCCAGATAAGTTGCAGAGCTCCCCCCGGCCCCCCAGTCCAAAACAGTCCAATGGCACCTTTTAGATCAAGTTCTATTCAGGTACAAACTCTCCCACCTCACAGTACAGTACTTTGCAGAAACTCTGGAAGAAACTCTGCACATAGCAATTGTCTATTTCTAAGGTCCAAGAATGATTCAGCATTCTTTTATTCTCACAGACCCATTCCTCACAATAAGCAAATACTAGACCAGGCAGGTGAGTTAGCAGCTGTTGGATGATACAGATGAATTGTTCTGTATTAGACCAGGACACGTGGGGATAAGGTAAGTGATGGGGGGGGGGGAAAGAGAGAGAGGAAGGAAGGAAGGAAGGAAGGAAGGAAGGAAGGAAGGAGATTAAGGAGGGAGAAGAAGTGACAATAGGCATGGGCCAAGCAGTTGGTGCCCTGCCACTCCTCTACTTCAATGAAACAGAGGTCTCCTCCGCACTTTTGGCCAAATACTTGGTGGCCTCATGCTTGTCCACCACCAAGAAGACAGTGACCTGCTGCCTATCTTCATAGGAGCAGGGAAGTCAGCCTGAAATAGGTCAGGTCCAGCCACCCCATGGTAGGCAATGGGAAACCCCCAGTCCCTTCTAGTTAGATAGTATTGCTGTGTTGCAGGGCATCTTGCAGGTCCTGATGCACCTCAATGATCATTTTGAGCAACTGGACTCCCTCCCCTGGCACAAGATGCACTGGCTGACACAGTGGCTTCCCCCAGATGGAGGCGGGTGGTGCTTCCGGTCAATAGGGCCACACAGCCTGCTAGGAGATGATAAAAGGCTCATTCTCCCAGTGATCCCACCAGCTTCAGGAAATCAGAGGCCTGTAAAGGCATGCACTGACCAAAAGGAAGCATGGGCAGTGGTTAGAGTTCAGAAGGTACCAAGGGCCAGCAGTAACAGGACTGCTGGTGAGTCTTCCTCAGATGAGGAATCAGCCCATGTGGACAGGGTTTACTAGATGGCTGCTGCCCACATCCCAGGGGACATCTGCAGAAGGGTGGGGGGTGGAACCAACCAAGGGTTGGTGTGGGACTCCAAGCACCCCACAAGTTCTACCTCAACCCTATCTGCCTATGGGGACCATGAGAACCTTCTGGGCACCCACCTTGCCTGTAAAGTGCTACAGCATATCCTGATGGATCCTACTTGGATATGTTTTCACTCCTCAAATTGGAAGCTGAGGTTGGCAAGCTCAGGCTGTGGCCCAACGAAAAGGGGGGGGGGGGACATTCCATAACTGGATGGCAGGATTCACTGCACACATGGGAGATGTCCAAGCAGCTTATCCAAATCATGGCTGGCACCTATCTATCCACCTGAGTAATGCTTTAAAAGCTAGGGCCTTAGCAGGTGACACTACTGCCACTGACCATGATTATAAATTCTATAAGCAGTCCTTTCACAGCCTGGCATCTAGGTGGGACCTAATAAATGATAAATTGTGGTTATTAATTGTCGGGCCCCATGTCAAAGGCAGGCCTGAGTCAACCAGAGCCTTAAAAGGGTCAGTCAGGCTGGAGCCTGCTCAGCACATATGCTGGGAGTATAATCAAGGTAAAAGTCACCATGGTTGTCTAAGTTTCAGCACAATTGTGACAGTGGCTTTGGCTGACATACCAGTCCTCCTGCCCTTGAGGACGAAGCAACTCCCAGCCCTTTCATAGTGGCTGACCAGCCACCTCAACTAATAGCAAAAGAGATGGGTTCCCCCCCCCCAAGAATCTCCCCTGCCACCACTGTTGGTTCCTCAAAGTAATGCCTGTGTCTCAGGCAGAGCCAGTCTCACTCTTGCTGTGATGCCCATCTGCCAGAAAGCCCTTCACCCATTGTCAGAACAACACCAAGCCACTTCTTGGTTCCTTTGGGATGGTTATACCAAGGGTTTTTGGATCCCTTTTATCAGGCCCAGGGTGCTCTCAGGGAACTTAAAATCTGCCTGAGATGTGGTTGCCCCTCCCAAAAGATGGATTCTGGCTGATCCACCAGCTATCCTACCCAAAGGGGTCATCCATCAATGAGGCCACCCCTCACGAGTCTTGTTCTCAGTGTTATGCCTCTTTTGATCATGACATCAGCTTGGTATAGACCTGTGGTCCAGGGGCCCTTGTGGCCAAGTGTGATGTGTAGTTGTCCTTCAGGCTGTTGCTTGTGCACCCTGGCTTTTATTTACTGAACTTTAAACTGAATGGCCAACGATATGTAGACAAGGCCATGCCCATGGGCTGCTCAGTGACCTGCATTGAGCACATTTTTGCAGTGGGCACTTAAGGACCACATCCGGTACCCTCATGTCATGCACTGTCTAGATGACTTTGTTTGCTGGACCAGCCATATGTCCTGCATCTGCCTCCTGTCCTGGCTGCATTCCAGGCCTTGCGGCCAAGCTTGGGGTACCATTGACACAGAATAAAACTGAGGCCCCAGTCACCCAGCTGATTTACCTGGGGGTCCTGCTGGATTCTGTCTGCAGCACCTCCCCCCTTCCAGATAACAAGATGTCCAGTGTCCACCCTAAGAGCTGATATTGCTCAAACTCTTTCTAGTAAAGTATATGTTAAAGGAGTTCCAGGCACTCCTGGAGCATCTCAGTTTTGCTTGTATGGTGCTGTCACCCATTTTGTACCCACCTTGCAAGTTCCACTTTGTGGAGGTTACCTCTTCACACCATCCTATCAGGGTCACATGGGGCATGAAGCCTGTCCTCCAAGTTTAACTCACCTTCCTATCAAAGTTCAATGGGTTATCCATTTGGCAGTCACCTTTTAACTTGGACCATTCCCTGCAGGTGCATTCCAACTTTGCAGGCAGTTGGGGGTTCAGGATGTACCTCATTGGTTATCATTGGCCTCCCACTGGGAGGGGACTGGTATCTTAATGGACTTTACTTTCCTCGAGTTTTCCCCCCATCTTGGTAGCAGTCGTCATCCGGCAAGATCTTTTTAGGAACAAGCAGGTAGTCTTTTGGTTTGACGATCAGGCTGTGGTCAAGGTTATTAACCATGAGCAGAGGTCATTTCGGGGGGGATCGCGGGGGATCACAGTTCCCCCGGGTGAGGTACGGGGGCGGGGCACATGACAAAGCCCCGCCCCCCGCTTCCGGCCGCCCCGCTTCCGGCCCTCATTCAGCCAGGAGGAGGCAGGAGAAGAGGGAGGGTAAGTTGCTTCCTCCCTGCCTCTCCCCACCCCTGCCTGCCTGGGGCCAGGGAGGGCCTTGGCGGGGCTTCCTGGACCATTGGGGGCGAGGTGTGTGGCCTTATGACACACGTCCGGTGATGTCAGGGGGTGTGGCCTCATGACACACTTCCGGTGATGTCAGGGTGTGTGGCATATGCTAATGAGTTATGCTAATGAGTTCCCCTCACTCTTTTTCTATGAAACGACCCCTGACCATGAGACCTCATGCTCTGAGTGGGTTATGCGTCTGGTCCACAGATTAGTTTTAGTTTGCCTCTCCATTATGCTCTCCTTTTCAGCCCGCTATCTTGCAGGTACAAAAAATTACATTGCGGATGCTTTATTTTGCTGTCAGTATGAGAGGTTCTGTGCTCTGGCCACTGACACAACCCTTCACCCAAACTCCTTCCCAGAGGAGCTGTGGGCACTTGACTCAGTGATCACTCAGGGAGCAGTCAATTCCATCACAGCCTCCACTCAATGTTTCTGCTCCTTGCCTTCTCTGAGGTGGAGGGGAGGAACAGTTCCCTGCTAACTGCAGAATCCATGGTCTCTTGCTATCTGGCTTCCCTGAGGGCAAGGGGGATTCTGCCCAAAACCATGGACATTCATTTGCCAGCCATCTCCTTCTACAACAAGGCCCTCAGTTACATAAATCCCTGCAATCTCTTTATTACACAGTGGACCATCAAGGACTGGAAAAGGAGCTCCCCCTCCCCCCGCACCCAACACCTGCAGGAGCTTCACTATTGCAATCCTTAAGAGGCTTCTGCAGCTGCTGCTGGTAATTTGTTGTTCTGATTTCATGCTCACCTCCTATGGGGTCTTCTGCTAGGGTTGCCAGGTCTGGGTTGGAAAATACCTGGAGACTTTGGAGGTGGATCCGGGAGAGGGCAGGGTTTGAGGAGGGGCCTCAGCATGGTGCAATGTCATAGAGTCCACCCTTCAAAGCAGCCATTTTTTCCAGAGGAGCTGATCTCTGTCATCTGGAGATCAGTTGTAAAAGCAGGAGATCACCAGGCCCCAACTGGAGGCTGGCAACCCTATCTTCTGCAGTAGTGAGCTAGTCTCCAGCCAGCCCTCCAACACTGAGATGTGACCATATTAAGGCCTGGGCTCTGCTTAGTCTTGCAGAGGTCCAAGACAAACGAGAGAAGGTGTGGGGCTAATGTGCATCTCTGACCTGTGTCTGAGGACCAATTGTGCCTGGTACCAACCACAAGGGAATGCCTAGCCTGCAGGCTTCTTGGGTCTTCTAATCCATGCTGATTGGACCTTAGCTGGTCCATGGGGTCGTGAAGAGTCGGACTCGACTGTACGACTGAACAACAACAAAAGGCTGGTCTGGCTGCCCTGGGGAAATCCTTGGCAGGTTTTTGGATACATTCCTTTTGCATAGGTGCAGTGACCACAGTGGTCAAGCATGGTCTACCCTCCTCCAGCATACAAGCCATAGGCTGCTGGAAGTCCTCCACCTTTAGGGTCTATAACAGGTTGTTATGGCCTATGGTTACAATGATAAATATTTTTCACCAGGGGTCATTTCGTAGAAAAAGAGCTAGGGGAACTCATTAGCATAACTCATTAGCATATGACACACACCCTGGCATCACCGGAAGCGTGTCATAAGGCCACACACCCCGCCCCCAACGGTCCCGGCCGCCACCTCCGGCCTTGCAGCTCCACTGCCGAGCCCCATGAGGGGCCCGGCAGTGGACCTGCAAGGCCGGCGGGAGTGCAAGGAAGCCCCGCCAAGGCCCTCCCTGGCCCCAGGCAGGCAGGGGTGGGGAGAGGCAGGGAGGAAGCAACTTACCCTCCCTCTTCTCCTGCCTCCTCCTGGCTGAATGAGGGCCGGAAGCGGGGCGGCTGGAAGCAGGGGGCGGGGCTTTGTCATGTGCCCCGCCCCCCGTACCTCACCCAGGGGAACTGCGTTTCCCCGCGTTCCCCCCCGAAATGACCTCTGTTTTTCACTGTGACTTTAGGGCCTATAGTTGCCCTCCTTCTGAGTCTGCTTGCTAACTCTTTTTTTTTTTTAGTCCCAGCAGGATGGTGTGGATCACAGGCCACAGCATGATGCATTGGGTTGGGACCTATGCATCCTCATCCAGATGGGGCAAGGTCTTGGGACTGCAGGACTGGTTCATGACCTCTTGGACTGGATGCAGGGCAATGCATTAGGAGACAAGATTATTTCTGTATGCTCGCAAGCACTCAGATTAATTGATAAAAACACTACAAAAAAGCAATCTTGATGCAATCATATGTACAATCAGATCAAGATTATTTCCTGTGTGTAAATGATGGCAGATTTTCACCCAATGTGAAAATGTATAATTAGAGTTGAATTCTAACAAACTGAATTGAGATTATTCTAATATCTCCCATACAAAAGAGCTCTTTATCATCATTCTATTTTATCAAGTGTTGATTATCTCAACAAACAAGTGTATGCTGGGATGCTGGGATGGAGGACAAAATTGTTTGCATAGGCAATGCAAGTTACACTTTTTTGTTTCTCATGTGAACTTTGCTCAGAGTTCCTTATATTTGAAACTTTACAGCTATAAGACTCTAGAAAATTGCTTTAAGAACCACTGTCATTAAGCAGATGTCAGATGGAAAATTCTAAAGTTTGCTTTTCTTTTTTCCATTAGTTGGTCTCACATCAAGTTCCAAATCTGTTTACTGTATCAGTCCAGAAAATAAAAATGGAAGCACTAATTGCATAGTAAGCATTCATTAGTAATTAATGTTAAATGAGGTTGAAAAAATAGAGGGCATCAGGAGACAACAAGCTGTTGAAGTTTTTGGTGTTCAATAGAAATTGAGAAATGTAATCTATTTGATGGGCTCAATTTACATTCTGAAGATATGTTTAAATTTTATCTCAAGAGATGAACCAAGAAATGTGAGCAATGTAGCTGTGCAGGGAGAAAAGCTTACCACCAGGTATTTGTGCTCTTGCAGCCTGTTTACTCAGTAGTAAGCACCACATAATTCCGTTTGTCTTACTTTTAGGTAAGTACAGTCCTAGAAATATTTTAAATGAATAAATAATTATTTAGAAAATTATCTGGAAGATTTGGAGGAGAACTGGGGGCTCCAATTGAGACTGGGACTAAAGTATCAGGGAAGGGAGATTTAAACCTCCACCTGATGTTCTTTTCTTGACCTAAAAGAGATCCATGGACCTACCATTAGTCCCACTGATAAAACAACATGTGCTATATATATACTTATTGCTTCCAACAGATAAATAGCATTTCCATAGAGTCATTTCACAGAAGGAAGGCTTAATCTTCCTTTCCAGAATTTCCAGCATCCCATGCAGTTTGGTCCTTCAACTATGCAAACAAATAATAAGAAAAGAGATCTATTTCCAGTATATTCTTTTGGGGGTTGGCCTCTCAAGTGTACTTTATAACAAGGAAGCTGGCTTCAGCCGGAAACCATTTGTGTCTTGCAGATACTAAGTGATGTAAAATGGTGGGAAAAGCTGTGATAAAACATGCTGCCTGAAAATGTAGTGGAATGAAACAGAACCAAACCCTTCAGCCTTTTCAAAGAGTTGAGTGGTGTTGTGAAATTGATAAAAACACCTAGACATCAGATTGCCTGCCAGAGGGGGCCACAATCCCCTGTCCCCAGCCCCATCACTGGTCTTCAGTGGAAGCAAAAATGAGCAGGGGAAGCAGCGTCAAGTAATGTCACTTCCAGCTGTATCCAGAACTGATGTCATAATGCTTTATGAATTCCTCTGTGGCTTTTACTCTAGAGATTCCTAGAGAGTCACAACATCACTCCATTTTTGCTGCTGCTGCTGAAGTGAGCCCAACTGGCAACTCTAGAGACACCTAACTGCTCAACTGATGGATACTGTGTCTTTAAAACAGTCAGAGGAATGAATGGCTGCACATCTACTTCTCCACAATGGGACAAGTTAGCATCCCATTCCTATGAAGCTGACCAAAGCTACCATGAAAAGGAAGATTTTTTTTAAAAAAAATGTACTGAATTATTTCTTTATCTAAATTCCTCAACCTTCAGGAACCCAATTCATCAAACCATTCCCGGGGGGGGGGGGTGGCGCTAGGGTTTCTAAGCTTCCTGGGTTCTCCAGCCTTGTCCAGGCTAAACGATCTTGTCAAATCTGGGAAGCAAAACAAGGCTGACCCACATTAGTACATGGATGGCCAACCATCAGTGAAGTCCAAGGTTGCTACAGAGAGGCAAGCAATGGCAAACCACCTCTGTTTGTCTCTTGCCTTGGACATCCTTCCTGGTTGTCATAAGACAATGGCAATTTGATGGCACGCTCCAGCCACCGGGTTTCTAACTAATTGTAATCAGATTAATAGGCACATTGCATTCAGAGTTCATGTCAAATTTTGGATACTTTGCAATACCCAGCATGATATAGCATATTTGCTAAGTATTCAGTGGAACAAAGCCTGATTAGAAGACCATGGAATGAGGCGAGCCCCATTGTGGGTATGACATAATCCTTTGAAAAGCCTTCTTTGAAATCAATACAAACCTGAATGTTTGTCCCTTCAGGAATAATTACAGAACACGGGCAAAGTCAATAAAAGAGAGTTTCAAATAAACCTGTGGTCAAGCCAGTGTTTGAGCTTGTGATTGCATCTATTATATTGTGGTTGTAATATTTGACATTCTTTTTTGTTAAAGTATGCCAGTTTCCATACTTTCCATACTAAAATTTGTGGCATTACCAGAGTGAATATAATGCTTGGATCTGTTGGTGAGGTGGAATAATAATAATAATAATAATAATAATAATAATAATAATAATAATAATAATAATAATAATAATAATTGTTGTTGTTGTTGTTGTTGTTATTGTTGTTATTGCTATTATTATTATTATTATTATTATTATTGTTATTATTCCTGCTCTCTCTCTCCCCCAAACAGGACTTGGAGTCGCTAATAGCATGTAAAATACACCCAATAAAAACAATATAAAACATACAATACAACTTTTAAAATATCCCCATTAAAATCTATACACTATCAAGTAGGGTAGGATGTGTGGATGGAAAGGCACAGCTGAAGCATACTAGCTGCCTGGTGGATCACATTGACCCAAAGGCTTCCCGAAAAAGAGCAGAGTTCAGGGGCAGATAACAGTAGGTTGATGGTTGGCTGGGAAGGAGATAGGGTTGCCCAACAAATGGATCCTTCAGATATGTCAGTCCCATTTTCCATGAAAAGCCATGCTGAACATGCTTAGATTACATGGTCTGAGGGGCTGTGATAAAAAACAGGGGGCACTGCTTTCATGAGACTAGCTGTCAGTGCAAGTGGGCTAGAAACAGCTGTCTGGTCAAAAGAGGTAGGGATTGCCCTTTCAGACCAACAGCCAAAAACAGAGCCAGAAGGAAGTGCACAATCAAAAACAAGACAATGGTTAGGTCCCCAAGCAGCAAAAGGAACAGGTTGTTAAGTCAGGCCATTTCCCTCCTCCAACCCAGAGATAACTGAGGAGGAAATTTTGAGGATAGAACTTACAGATGGGAATTAGACCATGGGAATCATAGGACTGGATTCTCAGGTGGAGTTGGTTTTGTAGCCTAGCTGAAACCATGAATGTTAATAGTATGTCAGGCTTATGGCAGTGACTGAGTGCTGGGACCACTGGGACCCCCAGTTTGAGACCTGTATTAGTGCTTTACCAAAATAGAGAAGATGCATGTCCAGAGTCCTGATAATGACTCAAATGGCATCATCCTCTGGATATTGGAATCCCATTCAGAGACTGTGATGTTAAAGAACACCCTTAGCCGCATATGTGGGCCCTGTGGCTTCTTTCTCTTTGTTGTGCCCAGATACTACCTCTGGCTATGGTTTTCAGACTCATTCTCAGAGAGTCATGAGGAAATGTGATTGCTTATTTTAAGACTTCTAAGCATGCCTTCTTGTGGTAGCTATTGCACGGGTAACTTGGAGATGGGATCTGGCTCTAACAGCTCAACTGCATTTTACATAATCTGGCTCTAACAGCTCAACTGCATTTTACATTTAGCACACAAAGTCCATGCTTAAATGAATAGTCCATCTCTTAAAACCCTCATGATGGTGGCTACACACATTTACAGACACCATATGGTTCAATTCCTGAAAGTGTAAGGAACTTCTACTTTTAGTACTGGTATTTAATAGGACACCAGCTGGTCCCATCCCATGAGTGGCAACTACAGGCTCATCCATATCTGGGATTACCTCAGGAAGTAGTTGGGAGTTGACAATGGGGTTGGTGGAAAGTAAGCAAACTTTTGGTAGGCTTCTGTTTCATTTGGATAAATGCCCTTGCATGGCCTTGGATACACCATTTTCACTAGATAGCCAACCAAGGGGAATGAGACATGCACCTAAAAAGATAATTCCTTCCCATGTGTTGGCAGAGAAATGTGGATGGCTGCACGTGTTTGTGAAAGTGTGTTTACCCATGCCACCCACACTCTCCCCCCTCTGGTTCGTGTGTCTCCTGAGTGATGCCTCCTTACCCCAAGGCAGTGGTGTAGGCTTGGAAATCGCTAAGGCTCTGGCAGAGACATTCAAATGTCTCTTCTTAAAATAAAATGTATCTTTATTATAGAAAAACCTTCAGAGATTTGTCTGGCAAGATGACCGCAAGATGCTATGCCAGCCTGCCACACAGTAGAATCTCATATTATTTATTTATTTATTAAATTTATATACCACCCTCCCTTGAAGGGCTCGGGGCAGTGTAGAACAAAATCAGGCATAACAAAGTTAAAAACAATAAATAGTAGGTGGTTAATAACAGATAAAACAGTATACATCCTCAGAATAATCCATGGTGTGCGTAACTTCACTCCCTCTATCGGGCAGGTCACAGACTGGGATTGGTAAAAGTCATGGTGGAGGCCATGGTAAGGAACTGTTGCTGTCCTCAACCATAGGCCTGGTTGTATAGAAATATTGATTCCTATAAACCCCTGCCTCCCCCTGGAATGTGTCTTGCGGAACCCCTGTTGTGTTGATTTCCTATTGAAGCCAAATAGAGAGGTCCAGATGGCCTCTATTGCCATGCCATAAAAACATTCCTTCACACCTTCATGCTGGAAGCTAGGCCAGCATGTCAGAAACTGCACTGTACGCTATGGGAGTTGGGGTTTGGGGGATCACATAACTGCAGGTGTGGCCTTCAAGACAACTGACCATTCAGAAATTGTACCCATGGCAACCCAACATTGGACACTCCCATGTCTCTCCTCAAACCCCCTTGGGGGTACCTGGACTATTCCAATGGACAATATTGAACTCTTGGATGCTACCCTGATGTTTGTAAATATGCTTCTTACTGTTTAGTTAAGGCAAAACTTGCCTAGGCTTGTTACTTTGAATCCTTATAGTCTAATTGCTAAGTCTGTGCTGAATAAACTTATCTTGGTTTTCTAACTTAGCTGGATTGTGGTAACTGGACTTCAAGCCTTTTTCCTGTGCCTGTTGCTCACCAATTGTGCTACCTTAGTAAGATTAACTGCACAACTCTGGATTGAGTTGCTAATGTATTAAGTCCCAGATGCCAACTGAGATTCTGGAATCTAATCTCAGGCTGGTGAGGGAGTAAGTTTAGAGATTCCTGGTGGCTATAGTGTTCTGAAATCCAGAGAGCCTATCTCTCTGGGTTCTTGGGTAATGTATTGTACCAGTGTAGAGCTTTCCCCCTCCATCCCTGGACTGGCCTGAGGGGGCAGAATCTATACACTGGTGAAACATCTCCATTTTTACATGCTGTGTGGAACTGAGCAATGGCCCACAGGGCAAGGATGTTACTAGGTAGGGAGTTCCACCAAGCCAGGGCCAGGGCCAAGAAGGCCCTGGCCCTAGTTGAGGACCGGGGATAAGAAGTAAATTTTGATCTCCCAAGTGTTAGGCTCTTCAGGGGGCATATTGAGAGAGGCAGTCCTGCAGGTACATTGGTCCCAGACCATTAAGAGCTTTGAAGGTAAAAGCCAACATCTTGAAGCAAATTTGGCACTCAAGTAGAAGCCAGTGCAGCTGGTGAAGCACATGTTGAATATGAGGAGTCATTCATGTACCTGTAAGTACCTGTGCCACTGGATGAGTTGTAATTTCCTGATCAGCCTCAAGGATAGCCCTACATAGAGTGAGGCTGTGATCACACACACTAAATCAGGGGTGTCAAACATGTAGCCCAGGGGCCGGATCAAGCCCCCAGAGGGCTTCTATCAGGCCCTCAGTGGAACTGACTGTCTTCTGCTTTTTCTTCCAGTTCTGCTGCTGCTACATCATCGTAGGTTTGCAGCTTACATACTCAAGATGGCAATAGCACAGACATTTTGATGCAATGATTCAGAGCAAGAGGTGTCAGTTATCAGACACTGTTAAACAAAATATTGCAAGAGTGCTAATGTTTTAAGCATGTTTTTATTTTAAGTAAAAAAAAACACCTCCTTTGTGTTTGTGTTCTTTATAAAGTTTATATCTTCGCTACCTGGCATTACAATTTATGACACACATGGCCCGGCTCAACAAAGTCTCCTTTATGTCAGATCCGGCACTCATAACAAATGAGTTTGACACCCCTGCATTAAATAATCCACTTTCAATGCACTTTCAAACTGGATTTTGCCAGTCCACACAGTACAAATCCAGTTGGAAAGTGCATTGAAAGTGGATTAAATGTGGATTATTTAGTGTGTGTGGACACAGCCTGAATTACAGTAATCCAGTCCTGAGGTGACCATTGTGTGGATCCCTGTAAGAAGGTCATGGCTAGAGAGGAAAGGGGCCAGTTTCCTGACCTGGTGAAGCTGGAAAAATGTCAGCCTGGCAACATGTGCTACCTGAACCTCCATTGATAAAGAGGAGTCCAGGAGCACGCCCAAGCTCTTGACAGACAGTGCTGGTGTTAGCAGCACACCGTTGAGCATTGGGAGTTGACACCGCAACCTTGGGTCACTCCCCCCCCCCCAGCCACAGAAACTCTGCCTTTGATAGGCTCAGTCTCAGCCAGCTCTGTCTCAATCATCCAGTCATGACCCCCAGTGCCTCAGCCATATTAGATGGGGCAGCAGCCGGCTGACCATCCATCAACAGGTACAGCTGGGTGAGAGGGCGCCTATAGATGTTGAATAACATAGGAGAGATGATTGCCCCTTGTGGAACCCTGCACACCAAAGGATGGTGGGGCAACACCCTCTCTCCTAATACCGCTCTCTGTCCCCAGCCCTGGAGGAATGAAGTAAGCCACTTCAAGGCTATTCCGCAGACTTCTACATCGGCAAGGCAGTGGGGCAACAGGCTGTGGCCGACTGTGTTGAATGCCACTGTCAGGTCTAACAACAACAGCAGCAGCACCGACCGACCTCAGTCCAGCTGTCTGTGGAGATTATCTGTGAGGGTGACCAGCACCATCCCCATCCCACGGCCAGGGTGGAAACAGACTGGAATGGGCCTAGGGCCAACGTGTCCTCCAGGAAACCCTGGAGTTGCTCAGCCACTGTTGTCTCAATTACCTTACCCAGAAACAAAAGATTCAAAACTGGGCAGTAATTGGCCAGATCCACTGGATCTAAAGATGGCTTTTTCAAGAGTGGCGTTGCCACAGCCTCTTTTAATCTCCCTGGCTAGACCCCAGAATTAAGGGACAAATTGATAATGTCCATCAGGGGGTCCTGTATACCATCACCGCTGGCCTTGGACATGGGTCCAAGAGGCACGTGGTTGGTCTTACAGAACTCAGGATCCTGTCAACGTCAGCCCAAATGAGTCAGCTGAAGTTGTAAAACACTGAATCCAAAGATGGCCAAGGGGCCTCAAGTTCCCTAACTGTATCAATAGTGGTGGGCAAGTTGCGGCAGAGTGACAAGACTTTGCAAAACAGCTCGCAAATGCCTCACAGCTAAGTGCAGAATTTCTCATATTTTGGGCTCTCCCAGAAAGGGAGGTTAAAGACCAAATTACCCTAAATAATTGAGCCAGGTGAGAGCTAGTGGATGTGATGAAAGCTGCAAAGAAATCACTTTCTGTTCTGTTCTCTGAATGTTCATGGCCTGTGGAATTCCAGGTTTTCACACTTGTTGAACACATGAAGCTGCTTTGTACTGAATCAGACTATTGGTCTATCAAGGTCAGCCTTGTCTACACAGGCCCCGGTCACACGGGCAGGAAACTGCAGAGGAGAAGTGTGGCTGTTTGCCCTGGGGCAAACTACTGCGCAGTTACGCGATCAGACCTCCTGTGGAGGTACCATGGAGGTTCCAGGGCAAGGGAGAGGTGCCGATCACAGGACAAGCCGGCGCGCAACGAAGAAGCGCGCGCCGCGGCAAACTGTTTTTTATTTTTGTGTATATGACAAATGCGCATGCTCCGCTGGGTGCGCATGCACATCCACAGAGACTTGGACAAAAAAACCCACCTTATTTGCAAGGGGACATGGGCGGGCGCCAAATGCCACCGGAAACGCGATCAGACGCCCACCCTTGCCCCGCAGTTTCCGGAAACTAGTACCTCCAAGGTACTAGTTTTTTGCCACGCAGTTTCGGCTGGAAGCCTCGGTTGAGCCACGGGAGTGCTACGCTTCCCAGATGTGCTGGGGAGATCGCGCCCGGAAACTCCGCCTGTTTTCCGTCTCACTTGTGTGGCTTCTGTTACGTGTGACCGCAGCCTCAGATTGGCAGCAGCTCTTAAGCATCTCAGGCAGAGGTCTTTCACATCATTTACCCCCTGATCCTTTTAGCTGGAAATTCCAGGGATTGTACCTGATACCTTCTGCATGTCAAGCAGATGCTCTACTATTAAGACAAAACCCTCCACAACTTACTGTTGAAATAAGTCCATGTGAGATTTTAAAAAGGTATGATTAAGATATTGAGGGGAAGGCAAGCTGCAATTTTCCTAGATGTAGTGTATGTTGATGAAGGGGGGGGGGGAATGCTTTCAGGATTGATTACACCTACTATTCTGTGTCATTTCAGAAGGACCTTCCAGTTTCTGTTATTGCAAATATAGCACCAGTAACTTGACTTCAGATGCTTAGCAAGCATACTTTCTGAGTGAGATCCCATTAGCAGAGTACCATCTGTGCTCTTATTTAAGGCTACATTGCCAAAAAAGGCACAATGACTTTTACTACTGACATAAAGAAATGTTGTATATGGGATGTACAGTAGATATATGCAAATTAAGAGTTCAATGTGTATGCTGGTAAAACAGACCTCTATGATAACAGCAGATTAGGTATTATGCCTAAAAGCCCATAAAGAAATGTTGTATGTGGGATGAACAGTAGATATATGCAAATTAAGAATTCAATGTGTATGCTGGTAAAACAGGCCTCTATGATAACAGCAGATTGGGTATTATGCCTAAAAGCCTGTCTCCCATAAAAATGGCAGGCATGCATCTAGTTCCCATCTCACCATCCACTTGATAGAATTTACCCATGTTGTGGTGTCATAATGTTCTGCATTTCCATGGCCCTTGCCAGCAACAGCCAATGATAAGGAGCAGAGACAGGTCAATTCAGAAAGTCATTATGTCATTCTGGGTATGTTCTTTGAAATGTTATGGGGGGGGGGGGGGGGAACTAGTCATGTGTTGGTGGTTTTGGGCACCATATTAGCCAAAGTGAAGACTTCTAAAAATAACTTACAACATAAAGTTGGATTCTGTGCATCTGTTCTACTAACAGTGGTACTGCCCTCCAAAGCAAGGAGCTTTCCCATTAGAGATCTTCTGTTAGGCTCTTCTGTTAGCGGACCCATGGGATTCAACTCATCACATTCTTTGTAACCCTCTGAAATATATGGGATGGGCAATTTATAAAGAATGATCAGGATTAAAGCTTTCTGCAGATGACATTATGCACATTGTAATTAACATGCATAGAGGGGGAAAGGGCATACATGCATTAGCTTTATCCTCCCCCCTATGCACGATCAGTGAATATGATCATGAGTATGCATGGTCATGAGCCTAGAGTCCACATGCAATGGCAGGGTACATATGTAGATTCCATTGAGAATGCTGTTTCCCTGTCCCAAGGACAGAGTGCCAGAGAGTACACATCCTACAAGCATTGACTCAGTGCTCACGAACCAGCAATTGTGTGTAGGCAAGAACAATAGCACCTCTCACGCCCAGTCCCCCTGCACATGCATTGACTTCAATATGCATTAAGTTTTCTGTGCACAGCTAGAATGAGACCAAATAAAATGCCACCAACATTTTATTTCAGTTATACAGGACACATATGAATTTTGTAGCCAAATCATGACTAGTTGTGATCTTAGTGTGATACATTTTAACAATTTCTTAAGGACAATTTCTATATAAAGTCATCTGGTAGAACATAATACCAAGAAAAGGTTGTTGTGGCAGAAGAAGCATCAAGATGGCTAGGGAAGATATTCATTTGATTAGGTAATTAGATGTGAGTGAAATATGTAGGCGTTTTATACTAAACTTTCATGCATCACTGGAGGTAGTATCTTTCAAGGTTGTTAATAGATATTAGTATGCAAATTACAGTGACAATGATGATAACATTAGAAACTATTGGTGGACCCCTAAAGTTTATGTAAGAGCAAAACTATTCATTAAAAGTATTTTTAGGCAAAGAAAGAATGTATATATCACTCAACTTCAGTGCACCTTGGTGTTTAGTCATAACACCAAGTAACAGTGTTCCGTGCGCCTTGGTGTTTAGTCATGCCGGCCACATGACCACAGAAACATCTTCGGACAGCGCTGGCTCTTCGGCTTTGAAACGGAGATGAGCACCGCAACCCTAGAGTCGGATTCGACTGGCTTTCAAGCAAGGGAACCTTTACCTTTACCTAGTATTAGCAGTGCTTATGGGGACGAAAAGATTTACTTGGTTCATTTTCTTCAACTGGGTTCAGAATATTTCACTCTCCTGAATTAGATGACTCTCATTTGACTAGGAGAATTTCAAAAAATAATTTCCACATTGGCTCGTATGACAGTATTTTCAGCTCATTTGCTTCTTCTCCCCTTCTGCATTAGCCATATAATTTGTGCTGTGATAAGCCGGATCAACAGCCCTCGGCTGGAACAGCCGTTGGGCTGGGGAGGCAAATTTGCCGCCCAGAGGAAGAAGGCAGGCAATCATGTCGGGCATTAATTGGTACATTCGGATCTAGAGGGAGGAGGGGCCTAGGAGTTATAAGCTGGCCCCCCTTCCTGCTCGGCAGCAGTTTCGCTGAGTCGTCGACCCACCCTCCCGCCCTGTTCTTAGTGCAGGCTTGGCTGGTCGCCCATTTGGGGGCCGGGTAGGAATTTTTCGCCCCCTCCGGATTGGCACGTGGAGGGGGTGTTTTTGCCTACCCTGTACTATAGCAGTGGTGAAGGTGTTTTTATGGGTGGGCCATTAGGTTAGGTTGGTCACTTTCGTTGGCAGGGTTCTAGGCGGTATGTAGGTTGCGGTACGGTGAGCACCAGCCAACACCCATATTTTGGGTTGAAAGGGGTCTAGCGAGTACAGCCTTTGTGCCTAGCGGCACGGGGCAGGGAAAGCAGACTGCCTGTGGGAACACCCCGTTTGGTCCTCTCTTTGAACCTAGTGGCTCAGGAGTTGGGGCTATGGGGTCATCCTGTAATGGCTAACCGGCCGGGCGGGAGCCATCGCTGATGGCTCCAGCCTGGGGTTGGGTGGCTTGCCCTATGTCAAAGTTAAGGAAGGGGTCTGAGACCCTTGGGGCTTGATCATACCGCTGAACTGTTTGCCCTTGCCGTTGGTTACAGTTAAGATGTCATTTAATAAAGTGGCCCAATAGTTAAACCCAGCACTTGTGTCTGTCTTTTATTTCATCTTGGGTGGCAAAACACTGCAAACAAACAAACAACCAAACCTTGATGTGATAGTACATGATTGCACCAAGTTCTGTTTTTGTTTTAAAATAATGCATACACAAGCTTCTGTGCACCACAAAAAACCCAGTAACTAATAAAACTATGTATATGCTTGCATCAAGATTGGGGGGGGGGGGTTGCATCGTTTTATCAATATGGAAAATGATACATGCAATGAATGGAAATGAAAGCTCTAGCAAGCTGCAAATGCAAAGTACTCTGTTCAATATTCTGATGCTTTTAAAAATGTTACAATGGAAAATGTCTAATGCATTGATCTTGCTTTGTAAATAAAACAAGGTAATTAAAAATCCATGATCGAGGGAGAAACACAGGTTTGGAGAATTTTAGAAACACCTCTCATTTCTTGTTTGAGTTTCTATTGAATATGGGTTGCATCCATTTCTAAAATAGTTTTATTTTAAAATTAAATTATCACCAAAATCTCAAGAGGTTGTTGGCTGAATCTACAAGGCATAATTTTAATTGACTTGCGTTTATTTCAAATCACATCAAGTTACTCAGGTTCCTTTCCTGTTGTTACCACAGGAATGAAGGCACACAAATCAAGCAACTGGCCTTTCTATGCCACAGTTTCTATACAGCATATGAAACAGCCACTACTAGGGAAGACTACAAATCTCTAATAGCCTTAGAACAGAGACAGGAGAGTCTAGAAAACAGATAAAACTGAGATGCATCAAATGACTGATCTACTCATTTCCATTATTAATTTAGTTTACCCTTCTTGGGGTAGGTTACCCTATTGGGCTGCCACAGGCTGCCAGCAAATTGGCAACCTCATCCTTGTTCATCCTTGGCACAGCAATAAATCTGTGCCTTGTTTCTCACTGCGTATGCATCAGATTTGTTCCCAGCCTGATCCCCATTCCCACATACTGGTCACTGATGGGTTCAGGAGATGCTGTCGAGCCCCAATGGAGAACCTTAATCAGATCTCTCTAGCCAGTCACCAATAAGTACAGTACCTCGGCAGAATCCTGCAAATAGGCAAAACCAATAACCACTCATATTAGGTTGTCAGGTCCCTCCTGGGAACCAGGGGGGGGGATGAGGAGGGGACTTACCAGGAGCAGCAGGGAGGCCCATTCAACTACAGCAATGTGTCTACACCACTGCCCATGTGACCCAGAAGTGACACTAGCACTTCCGGGATGCCAGGGTGATGCTCTGATATTTGGCCAAAAACTCTATGGTAAATTTGGCTTCTACCATAGAGTTTTTGCCCAAATACCAGAGCATCAACACTCCCCCGACATCCCAGAAGTGACAGCATCACTTCTGGGTCACATGGGCAGTGACATAGGCATGTCACTGTACATGGGAGGGTTTCTCCTCTTTCGGGAGGAG
The DNA here is from genome assembly GCF_001447785.1 of Gekko japonicus. Classification (NCBI taxonomy): domain Eukaryota; kingdom Metazoa; phylum Chordata; class Lepidosauria; order Squamata; family Gekkonidae; genus Gekko; species Gekko japonicus. The sequence goes on from NW_015165284.1 coordinate 333,127, forward strand.
GTAAGTTCCCCCCACCAGCCATCTGATCAGCAGTGGGGAAGTGGGGCCTGGCACCGGGGGCAACTCTAACTCATACTTATGGATTCTCTGTTGTATCCCCACCTTATGGAATGGCATCCTGGTGAGATTGGGAAGGCTCCCGCTCTCTTGGATTTCTGCAAAATATGCAAAATGGAATTGTTCAAGAGGGCTTTTTTGCACAGGTAGTAGAACAGGACTGTACTGTAATGAAATGGTTCGCCAACTTGCATTTGGAAAGGGATAGGGACTGTGGTTTATACTACTATACTGCTGCCTATCACTGTAAATATGCTCCAATTATGTAGTCTCTGCATCATTTTACATGCCATGTTCAAATGCTTACACTTTGTTCCAGCTGTGCCTTAAATTTCTGTTTGTCTTCAGATTTCTGTACTGTACTTCTGCACTATTCATTGGATGTCCTATCCTGTTGACTGTATTTGATTTACACTCTGTAATCCACCTTGAGTCTCAGCAAGAAAGGTGGACTATAAATAACATTCTTCTTCTTCATCATCATCATCATCATCATCATCATCATCATCATCATCATCATCATCATCTTTGGCTTCTTCTGGCTACTTGCCCATGCTCTTCATTTAGAGGTAGAATAAAGCCTTGAGGGGGCTGTACATTTAGACTGGCATTAATTCACTTGACAGTTTCTGGGGATTTGTCTTTGTTAGAGATTTAGTTGTACCCATCATAATGTGTAGGTGGAAACAGGCATAGCAGACTTTAGAAATTATATTTAGTGAGACATTTTAGAGTCAAATAGACTAGAAGGTCACTGTTCATAATTAGAAATTCAGAACATAATTGCTTAATCCAATTTCTATCTGCTAATGTATTTCTTGAAGGTAAAACCTAAATATTAGAATTTTGGTCTTAATAGCCTGCAAATAATGGCTATATAATTGTTCATGCTGTGAGAGTCTTGGAAACTGACACCCCCCCCCCCCCGGTTTCCTTTCGTAACCTTCACAAC
>NW_015165284.1:334186-339160 GCF_001447785.1 Gekko japonicus
GTCCTGCTGAAGTTTAAAATATCATACTTTACTTCTTACACTTTGCCCAAAGCAGAAAAAATAAGGCATAGGCAATTAATTTCAGAAACTTATTTTCATACTCTGTCACTGTAAATTATTTTGTGCTCCCCCAAATGCATTAATTCAGTAACTTTTATCAGGAATACTTTATGCAACCCTTAAATTACTGCCAAGATGTATATTAACTTCATTCCAGATAGGTGTAAACATTTAATTTTCAAAAAAAGTTTCAGATTTTTTGGTGGCCTGTACTAAATTTCTGTCATGTAATACCAAATAGAAATACATTGCCTTTTAAGAATTCTGTAAAGGAATCTTACTTAGTGGTGGGAAGATGTGCTCATTATGTGTGAATTTTTTTCTCATGGGAAATTTTTAAAAGCTTCAAATATTGCTCAGTTTCTAATTAACACCAAACTGCAGCAGTTTGTGAGATGCTGTGATTGAATGGGAAATGTAATGTGAATAGATTTTAATTCACTTCCTTCAACATTCTCCTAATAGCTGTCACTAATGCACATAGTTAGATAGATAGACAGGAAGAGAGAGAGGGAAGGAGATTTTACAGAATGTAAGTTAACATACAGCCTGTGAAAACTTTCACTTCAACAAAAAATTAAAAAGTCTTTGAACAGGGAGGCTATGCCCAGCTTTGGTAAAGGTTTACATTTGGCAGTTGTCCTCAATCCATCCACAAGAAATATAAACCCCGAAGAGACTACGTTTTAGTGTGAACTGGTCAGCCTAGAGAAAGTAAAGGTGATCAGTCACTTCAGAATACAATCTCTGAATTCAGTATAAGTATTTATATAGAGGGACGCCCTAACTCGGTCACGGCAACAGCTGGGAAGAGGTCATTGTGTCATATCATCCCTAAGAATTAACAATGTAATATCAAAAAGGGGATGGCTTAGCTTAAGCTATATATTTATAGAAAAGGCTAACCTTGGCCACTAATCTTATCAGGTCAATTTGTCAATGTAGACCAGCACTGGAGACACAACTGGGAAATTGCTCTTAATTTTTTTTCTCTAATAGAGCAAAACTCGAAGAAGGCAAACCTAGCATAGTTCCATACTGGGAGACCGTTTTAGATTTATATAATTTGAGGGCTGCTGGTATATATTGCCCACCTTTAGCAAAGAATAATAATAAAATGCCCTGTGCAGATTTTCATCCAATGTAGGCAACATACTCATGGTGAGCTTTCCTCGCCCTGGAGGACTGGATCATCATCCCCAGATATTTGAAGCTCAATACCTGCTCTAAACCGTGGCTCAATGGTCTGACTTTAGGTCTTTCACCAAAAGTCATAACTTTAGTCTTTTGGTAATTGACCTCCAGCTGGTTCATGTTGTAGTAATGGCTAAACTGCTTCCATGTCCTTCTTAGGCCCATGGGGGTCCTTGATAACAAAACTGTATCATCTGCATAGAGTACGGCAGATATCTTCCAATCAGCTAGAGTAGGAGGATGGGTAACAGCCCTGCAAAGGCTACCAATCATACCACTGAAGTAAAAAGTGAATAGGGAGGGGGCCAGAATGCAGCCTTGCTTAACACCTTTCATAGTTGTAATAGGGTTAGTTAGGAGCCCATTTTTATTATACCTGAACCTGAACAATGTATACATATACAACACCTGAATCAGATATAGGAGTCTTTTATCTATTGATGAAGCTCCTAATCTTTCTCATAGTCTATCCCTACATATAGAACCAAAGGTGGGTTTTAAATCAATAAAGGCTGTGTACAGCAAAATTGCATTATTGGAGGCATATTTATCTATTAGATGTGACAGGATCAGATTGTGCCCCATGGTGGATCGCCCTTCCCTAAAGCTTGCCTGTTCATCCACTAAAAGATTCTCCTAGTCTAACTAACTCTTGAATTTCTTGAGGAGATGACTAGGGTAGAGCTTGTCAATTATACTTAGCAAACTGATCAGTCTATGGTTTTCTGGATCATCCATCCAGTCTTAAAAAATGGAATTACGATGGCCTTCTTCCAGTTCTCGAGGATATTATTTACCTCCATGCCATGAAAAGCTTCAATAGCCCATTTCCATCCATTAATCATCTATTAAAGGGGCACAACTTATTTATAAAGGCAACTCTATAGAAGGGTCACCATCTATATATCTATTTATCAGGTGTAGGCAGATCTGCAGATACCTAAATCCACAGATCAGGCCCACATTGAAAGAAAAGGGATTTCTCTCCAAACTTGGGAAATTCCCCATGTTTGCAGAAAAACCTTAAAATCTTCAGAAATACATTGGGAGTGTTAAATCCCCCTAAAAGAAAAGTATTGACTGTGCTTGCATAGTTCTCCTTCTGAAGTGGCAAAATTGCAGGCCGATAGGGAAGGAGTTGCTGCTGCCATTGAGGCAGCAAAGAGGTGAGCACTGAGGTAGCAATGAGATCAGGAGGTAGAAGATGAGGGTCTGCAGGAGGCCTCCATGGCAGCAGAGGTTCTAAAATGGTTCTAAAATGTGGAAGCTGATGTTCAACATTTCTGTAGTTGGGTAATGCTAACTAGATTTGATTAGTTTTGTGGGCTTTGCAAGTCAGGGTGTTGGGTTTTTTTAGTACTCCATTAGTGCAAACATAATTAGGTAAGGGAAGCAATTATTCTAAATGTCATTGACATCTTGATCTTTTTGTGGAGTTGCCTCAGTTCTGTTTCAGCAGCTCTCTTCTCCATTTTGCTTTTTTCATGACGACAAAACATTTTAAATTTTTTATTTATTTTATTTATTTTTATCCCACCCATTGGCCTAGGCTGGCTCAGGGTGGCTCACAAAAAAATTAAAAACTCTCATAATACATAAAACACAATTCATTACACTAATACAGTTCCTAATAAAATAGTACAATATAAAAACAGGATTAAAATCAAATATAGTGGCAAAATGCTAGCAAATTCCAATTTTTGCTTTAATTCTATTGGTCTGCTTCAGTTAGGGGAAACTAGGATGGGCGGTAGTCACAGGGACCAATGGCTCAGGGCTTCCACCATGGTTGTCAGTTGTTGTTACTGATTGGTAGTGGTGGCGGTGGTGGTGGTGGTCGCGGTTCCAAAGGCCTAGTGAAAGAGCTCCATTTTGCAGGCCCTGCAGAACTGTAAAAGGTCCCGCAGGGCCCTGATCTCCTCTGGGAACTCATTCCACCAGAGTGGAGCCACCACCGAAAAAGCCCTGGCCCTGGTTGTTGCCAACCTGACTCAGGAGGGCCAGTTGGTTCTGGGTCCCTGAACGCAGTGCTCTCTGGGGCATATATGGGGAAAGGCGGTCCCTCAGGTATGTCAGACCCTGACCATATAGGACTTTAAAGGTAAGAACCAGCACCTTGAAGCGAATCCGGTATGCTATAGGCAGCCAGTGCAGCGCCTTTAGCACAGGCTGGATGTGCTCCCGAATTGAGGGCCCTATCAACAGCCTGACCGTGGTGTTTTGCACTAGCTGTAGCTTCCAGATTTGTGACAAGGGCAGCCCCATGTAGAGGGCTTTACAGTAATCCAGTCTCAAGGTGGCCATCACATGGATCACTGTTGCCAAGTTGCCACGTTGGAGGAAGGGAGCCAACTGCCTAATCAGCCGAAGATGGTAAAAAGCCGACTTGGCAGTGGCTGCTACCTGGGCCTCCATTGTTAAGGAGGCATCCAGGAGTACCTCCAGGCTCCTGACCTCTAGCACTGGCACCAATGGCACCCCATCGAAGGTCGGAAGCGGGATCCTTACCCCCGGACCGCTGCGGCTCAGGCACAGGACCTCCATCTTCATCGGATTCAATTTCATCCGGCTCAGCCTAAGCCAACCAGCCACGGCTTCTAACACCCAATCTAGAACTTCCGGTTTGGAGTTGGATCGGCCGCCCAACAGCAGATAAAGCTGGGTGTCATCCATATACTGATGACAGCCCAGTCCATACCTCCAGGCAATCTGGGCAAGAAGGCACATATAGATGTTATAGAGCATTGGGGACCACACCACCCCTTGCAGCACTCCACATTCCAGTGGGTGTCTTCGGGACAGATGATTCCCCAGTGCCACTCTTTGTCCCTGACCCTGGAGAAACAAGCCACTGTAAGGCTAGTCCCTGGATTCCAGTGTTGGCAAGGCGGTGGATCAGTAGCTGATGGTCGACCATGTCAAACACAGCCAACGGGTCTAACAGCAACAGCACTCCCAGTCCCACTCTTTGTCCCTGCCCCTGGAGAAACAAGCCACTGTAAGGCTAGTCCCTGGATTCCAGTGTTGGCAAGGCGGTGGATCAGTAGCTGATGGTCGACCATGTCAAACACAGCCAACGGGTCTAACAGCAACAGCACTGACGAACGCCTCTGATTCAGATGCCTTTGGAAGTCATCTGTGAGAACAACCAGTGCCATCTCCATCCCGTGACCAGGGCGAAAGCCGGACTGGAAGTGATCTAAGATAGAAGCTGAAAAGTACTCGGAAACGTGGAGTGATTCAGCAAAGAGTACTTTATTAGTGAAGAACAAGACAAGGAACCCCGGCACGCAGGCCGGTATATATGCTCAGAACCCACCACCAAAACACACCCCCTAGTGACCCTATAGGTTATTTACAGTGGCCGAGAGTCCCATTGGCTCTCGGCCGCGGACCTGGCCCTCTGGTTGGTGCGGACTAGGATCCGCTCCGCTATTGTTCTGCAGGAGCGAAGCTCTGGGCTTGTGCTTGACCGCATGGCCCAACGGTCGCGCACGTGGTAATGGCGGATACATTACACCCCTCCCCCCATAGTCCAGGCTACCCGCACACAAAGTCCTGTAGGTGTGTTGGGGGTTTCCGAGTCCTTGTGGAGCGGCGTGGTTCCGGGGCGCCTGTCGGATGTACCTCGGGAGCCCGGGGCGGGGAGGTTGGTTGTGGCGTTGGTAGTGGCAGCTCCGGAGGCTCTGGGTTGGCCTGGACGGGGACGGAGTCTGGGAC